>NW_027340131.1:531922-571466 GCF_005239225.2 Populus alba | reverse complement strand
AATTCAAAAGGCCAACTGAATTTTCGGCAACCGGGGAATCCAAGCCGGCAGGCCAAAGAAAACTCACCGAGTCAATCGTTTTCGCTGTTTGCGGAAGGAAGTGTGGTGTATAACAAGTAGTAGAAGCATACACGCGCTACGAGAGGGATCACCCGAAATTTCAAAGGCAACTGATTTCGGCAATCGGGGCATCGAAGTCGGATATCGCGAAACTACCGAGTCAAAGCGTTTCGCCTGTTTGCGGAAGGATAAAGTGTCATGTAGAAACAAGTAGCAGAAGCATAACATGCTCAAGAGGGATCACCGAAATTCAGAGGCAACTGACTTTCGGCAACCGGGGCATCGAAGTCGGAAGGCCGCGAAAACTCACCGAGTCAAACCGTTTCGCCGTTTGCGGACGGTAGTGATGATGTAGAAACGAGTAGCAGAAGCATACATGCTCAAGAGGGATCACCGAATTCAGGGGCAACTGAATTGCCGCAACCGGGGCATCCAAGTCGGAAGCCTGGAGAAACTCACCGAGTCAAAGCGTTTCGCCAGTTTATTGCGAAAGGAAAGGGTTATGTAGAACAAGAAGCAGAAGCATACATGGTCAAGAGGGATCCACCTGAAATTCAAAGGCAACTGAATTTCGGCAACCGGGGAATTCCAAGTCGGTAAGGCCAAGAAAAAACTCACCGAGTCAATTGTTTCGCTGTTGCGGAAGGAAGTGTGATGTAGAACAAGTAGTAGAAGCATACATGCTCAAGAGGGATCACCAGAAATTCAAAGGCAACTGACTTTCGGCAATCGGGGCATCGAAGTTGGAATATCACGAAACTCACCGAGCCAACGGGTTTCGCTGTTTGCGGAAGGAAGTGTCATGTAGAACAAGTAGCAGAAGCATACATGCTCAAGAGGGATCACCCGAAATTCAAAGGCAACTGAATTTTGGCAACTAGGGCATCGAACTCAGAAGTCCGCGAAACTCACCGAGTCAAAGCGTTTTGCCGTTTGCGGAAGGAAGTGTCATGTAGAACAAGTAGGAGAAGCATACATGCTCAAGAGGGATCACCGGAAATTCAAAGGCAACTGAATTTCGGCAACCGGGGCATCGAAGTCGGAATGCCGCAAAACTCACCAAGTCAAAGCGTTTGGCCATTTGCGGAAGAAGTCTGATGTAGAACAAGTAGCAGAAGCATACATGCTCAAGAGGATCACCCGAAATGCAAAGGCAAATGAATTTTCGGCAACCAGGGAATCCAAGACGGAATGCCGCGAAACTCACCGAGTCAAAGCGTTCGCTGTTTGCGGAAGGAAGTGTCATGTAGAACAAGTAGGAGAAGCATACATGCTCAAGAGGGATACCCGAAATTCAAAGGCAACTGAAATTTCGGCAACCGGGGCATCGAAGTCGGAATGCCGCCAAAACTCACCAAGTCAAAAGCGATTGGCCATTGCAGAAGAAGTCTGATGTAGAAACAAGTAGCAGAAGCATACATGCTCAACGAGGGATCACCCAAAATGCAAAGGCAAATGAATTTCGGCAACCAGGGAATCAAGACGGAATACCGCGAAACTCACCGAGTGAAAGCGTTTCGCTGTTTGCGGAAGAGAGTGTGATGTAGAACTAGTAGCAGAAGCATACATGGTCCCAAGAGGGATCACCCGAAATTCAAAGGCAACTGAATTTCGGCAACCGGGGAATCCAAGTCGGAATGCCCGCGAAACTCACCGAGTCAAAGCGTTTCGCTGTTTGCGGAAGGAAGTATCATGTAGAACAAGTAGGAGAACCATACATGCTCAAGAGGGATCACCCGAAATTCAGAGGCAACTGAATTTCGGCAACCGGGGAATCAAGTCCGAATGCCGCGAAACTCACGAGTCAAAGGGTTTCGCCGTTTGCGGAAGGAAGTGTGATGTAGAACAAGTAGCAGAAGCATACATGGTCAAGAGGGATCACCCGAAATTCAAAGGCAAATGAATTTCGGCAACCGGGGAATACAAGTCGGAATGCTGCGAAACTCACCGAGCCAAAGCGTTTCGCTGTTTGCGGAAGGAAGTGTGATGTAGAACAAGTAGCAGAAGCATACATGCTCAAGAGGGATCACCCAAAATTCAGGGGCAACTGAATTTCGGCAACTGGGGCATCGAAGTCGGAAGGCCGCGAAACTCACCGAGTCAAAGCGTTTCGCCGTTTGCGAAAGGAAGGGTTATGTAGAACAAGAAGCAGAAGCATACATTGTCAAGAGGGATCACCTGAAATTCAAAGGCAACTGAATTTCGGCAACCGGGGAATCCAAGTCGGAAGGCCAAGAAACTCACCGAGTCAAATTGTTTCGCTGTTTGCGGAAGGAAGTGTGATGTAGAACAAGTAGTAGAAGCATACATGCTCAAGAGGGATCACCCGAAATTCAAAGGCAACTGACTTTTGGCAATCGGGGCATCGAAGTTGGAATATCACGAAACTCACCGAGTCAAAGGGTTTCGCTGTTTGCGGAATGAAGTGTCATGTAGAACAAGTAGCAGAAGCATACATGCTCAAGAGGGATCACCCGAAATTCAAAGGCAACTGACTTTCCGCAATCGGGGCATCGAAGTTGGAATATCACGAAACTCACCGAGTCAACGGGTTTCGCTGTTTGCGGAATGAAGTGTCATGTAGAACAAGTAGCAGAAGCATACATGCTCAAGAGGGATCACCCGAATTCAAAGGCAACTGAATTTTGGCAACTAGGGGCATCGAACTCAGAAGTCCGCGAAACTCACCGACTCAAAGCGTTTTGCCGTTTGCGGAAGGAAGTGTCATGTAGAACAAGTAGGAGAAGCATACATGCTCAAGAGGGATCACCGGAAATTCAAAGGCAACTGAATTTCGGCAACCGGGGCATCGAAGTCGGAATGCCGCAAAACTCACCAAGTCAAAGCGTTTGGCCATTTGCGGAAGAAGTCTGATGTAGAACAAGTAGCAGAAGCATACATGCTCAAGAGGGATCACCCGAAATGCAAAGGCAAATGAATTTCGGCAACCAGGGAATCCAAGACGGAATGCCGCGAAACTCACCGAGTCAAAGCGTTTCGCTGTTTGCGGAAGGAAGTGTCATGTAGAACAAGTAGGAGAAGCATACATGCTCAAGAGGGATCACCCGAAATTCAAAGGCAACTGAATTTCGGCAACGGGGGCATCGAAGTCGGAATGCCGCAAAACTCACCAAGTCAAAGCGCTTGGCCATTTGCGGAAGAAGTCTGATGTAGAACAAGTAGCAGAAGCATACATGCTCAAGAGGGATCACCCGAAATTCAGAGGCAACTGAATTTCGGCAACCGGGGCATCGAAGTCGGAAGTCCGCCAAACTCACCGAGTCAAACCGTTTCGCCGTTTGCGGAAGGAAGTGTGATGTAGAACAAGTAGAAGAAGCATACATGGTCACGAGCGATCACCCGAAATTCAAAGGCAACTGAATTTCGGCAATCGGGGCATTGAAGTCGGAATATCGCGAAACTCACCGAGTCAAAGCGTTTCGCTGTTTGCGGAAGGAAGTGTCATGTAGAACAAGTAGCAGAACCATACATGCTCAAGAGGGATCACCCGAAATGCAAAGGCAAATGAATTTCGGCAACCAGGGAATCCAAGACGGAATGCCGCGAAACTCACCGAGTGAAAGCGTTTCGCTGTTTGCGGAAGAGAGTGTGATGTAGAACTAGTAGCAGAAGCATACATGGTCAAGAGGGATCACCCGAAATTCAAAGGCAACTGAATTTCGGCAACCGGGGAATCCAAGTCGGAATGCCGCGAAACTCACCGAGTCAAAGCGTTTCGCTGTTTGCGGAAGGAAGTATCATGTAGAACAAGTAGGAGAAGCATACATGCTCAAGAGGGATCACCCGAAATTCAAAGGCAACTGAATTTCGGCAACCGGGGCATCGAAGTCGGAATGCCGCAAAACTCACCAAGTCAAAGCGTTTGGCCATTTGCGGAAGAAGTCTGATGTAGAACAAGTAGCAGAAGCATACATGCTCAAGAGGGATCACCCGAAATTCAAAGGCAACTGAATTTTGGCAACTAGGGCATCGAACTCAGAAGTCCGCGAAACTCACCGAGTCAAAGCGTTTTGCCGTTTGCGGAAGGAAGTGTCATGTAGAACAACTAGGAGAAGCATACATGCTCAAGAGGGATCACCCAAAATTCAAAGGCAACTGAATTTCGGCAACCGGGGCATCGAAGTCGGAATGCCGCAAAACTCACCAAGTCAAAGCGTTTGGCCATTTGCGGAAGAAGTCTGATGTAGAACAAGTAGCAGAAGCATACATGCTCAAGAGGGATCACCCGAAATGCAAAGGCAAATGAATTTCGGCAACCAGGGAATCCAAGACGGAATGCCGCGAAACTCACCGAGTCAAAGCGTTTCGCTGTTTGCGGAAGGAAGTGTCATGTAGAACAAGTAGGAGAAGCATACATGCTCAAGAGGGATCACCCGAAATTCAAAGGCAACTGAATTTCGGCAACCGGGGCATCGAAGTCGGAATGCCGCCAAAACTCACCAAGTCAAAGCGATTGGCCATTTGCAGAAGAAGTCTGATGTAGAACAAGTAGCAGAAGCATACATGCTCAAGAGGGATCACCCAAAATGCAAAGGCAAATGAATTTCGGCAACCAGGGAATCTAAGACGGAATACCGCGAAACTCACCGAGTGAAAGCGTTTCGCTGTTTGCGGAAGAGAGTGTGATGTAGAACTAGTAGCAGAAGCATACATGGTCAAGAGGGATCACCCGAAATTCAAAGGCAACTGAATTTCGGCAACCGGGGAATCCAAGTCGGAATGCCGCGAAACTCACCGAGTCAAAGCGTTTCGCTGTTTGCGGAAGGAAGTATCATGTAGAACAAGTAGGAGAACCATACATGCTCAAGAGGGATCACCCGAAATTCAGAGGCAACTGAATTTCGGCAACCGGGGAATCAAGTCTGAATGCCGCGAAACTCACCGAGTCAAAGGGTTTCGCCGTTTGCGGAAGGAAGTGTGATGTAGAACAAGTAGCAGAAGCATACATGGTCAAGAGGGATCACCCGAAATTCAAAGGCAAATGAATTTCGGCAACCGGGGAATACAAGTCGGAATGCTGCGAAACTCACCGAGCCAAAGCGTTTCGCTGTTTGCGGAAGGAAGTGTGATGTAGAACAAGTAGCAGAAGCATACATGCTCAAGAGGGATCACCCAAAATTCAGGGGCAACTGAATTTCGGCAACTGGGGCATCGAAGTCGGAAGGCCGCGAAACTCACCGAGTCAAAGCGTTTCGCCGTTTGCGAAAGGAAGGGTTATGTAGAACAAGAAGCAGAAGCATACATTGTCAAGAGGGATCACCTGAAATTCAAAGGCAACTGAATTTCGGCAACCGGGGAATCCAAGTCGGAAGGCCAAGAAACTCACCGAGTCAAATTGTTTCGCTGTTTGCGGAAGGAAGTGTGATGTAGAACAAGTAGTAGAAGCATACATGCTCAAGAGGGATCACCCGAAATTCAAAGGCAACTGACTTTTGGCAATCGGGGCATCGAAGTTGGAATATCACGAAACTCACCGAGTCAAAGGGTTTCGCTGTTTGCGGAATGAAGTGTCATGTAGAACAAGTAGCAGAAGCATACATGCTCAAGAGGGATCACCCGAAATTCAAAGGCAACTGACTTTCCACAATCGGGGCATCGAAGTTGGAATATCACGAAACTCACCGAGTCAACGGGTTTCGCTGTTTGCGGAATGAAGTGTCATGTAGAACAAGTAGCAGAAGCATACATGCTCAAGAGGGATCACCCGAAATTCAAAGGCAACTGAATTTTGGCAACTAGGGCATCGAACTCAGAAGTCCGCGAAACTCACCGACTCAAAGCGTTTTGCCGTTTGCGGAAGGAAGTGTCATGTAGAACAAGTAGGAGAAGCATACATGCTCAAGAGGGATCACCGGAAATTCAAAGGCAACTGAATTTCGGCAACCGGGGCATCGAAGTCGGAATGCCGCAAAACTCACCAAGTCAAAGCGTTCGGCCATTTGCGGAAGAAGTCTGATGTAGAACAAGTAGCAGAAGCATACATGCTCAAGAGGGATCACCCGAAATGCAAAGGCAAATGAATTTCGGCAACCAGGGAATCCAAGACGGAATGCCGCGAAACTCACCGAGTCAAAGCGTTTCGCTGTTTGCGGAAGGAAGTGTCATGTAGAACAAGTAGGAGAAGCATACATGCTCAAGAGGGATCACCCGAAATTCAAAGGCAACTGAATTTCGGCAACGGGGGCATCGAAGTCGGAATGCCGCAAAACTCACCAAGTCAAAGCGCTTGGCCATTTGCGGAAGAAGTCTGATGTAGAACAAGTAGCAGAAGCATACATGCTCAAGAGGGATCACCCGAAATTCAGAGGCAACTGAATTTCGGCAACCGGGGCATCGAAGTCGGAAGTCCGCCAAACTCACCGAGTCAAACCGTTTCGCCGTTTGCGGAAGGAAGTGTGATGTAGAACAAGTAGAAGAAGCATACATGGTCACGAGCGATCACCCGAAATTCAAAGGCAACTGAATTTCGGCAACCGGAGCATCGAAGTCGGAATGCTGCGAAACTCACCGAGTCAAAGCGTTTCGCTGGTTGCGGAAGGAAGTGTCATGTAGAACAAGTAGCAGAACCATACATGCTCAAGAGGGATCACCCGAAATGCAAAGGCAAATGAATTTCGGCAACCAGGGAATCCAAGACGGAATGCCGCGAAACTCACCGAGTGAAAGCGTTTCGCTGTTTGCGGAAGAGAGTGTGATGTAGAACTAGTAGCAGAAGCATACATGGTCAAGAGGGATCACCCGAAATTCAAAGGCAACTGAATTTCGGCAACCGGGGAATCCAAGTCGGAATGCCGCGAAACTCACCGAGTCAAAGCGTTTCGCTGTTTGCGGAAGGAAGTATCATGTAGAACAAGTAGGAGAAGCATACATGCTCAAGAGGGATCACCCGAAATTCAAAGGCAACTGAATTTCGGCAACCGGGGCATCGAAGTCGGAATGCCGCAAAACTCACCAAGTCAAAGCGTTTGGCCATTTGCGGAAGAAGTCTGATGTAGAACAAGTAGCAGAAGCATACATGCTCAAGAGGGATCACCCGAAATGCAAAGGCAAATGAATTTCGGCAACCAGGGAATCCAAGACGGAATGCCGCGAAACTCACCGAGTCAAAGCGTTTCGCTGTTTGCGGAAGGAAGTGTCATGTAGAACAAGTAGGAGAAGCATACATGCTCACGAGGGATCACCCGAAATTCAAAGGCAACTGAATTTCGGCAACCGGGGCATCGAAGTCGGAATGCCGCAAAACTCACCCAGTCAAAGCGTTTGGCCATTTGCGGAAGAAGTCTGATGTAGAACAAGTAGCAGAAGCATACATGCTCAAGAGGGATCACCCGAAATGCAAAGGCAAATGAATTTCGGCAACCAGGGAATCCAAGACGGAATGCCGCGAAACTCACCGAGTGAAAGCGTTTCGCTGTTTGCGGAAGAGAGTGTGATGTCGAACTAGTAGCAGAAGCATACATGGTCAAGAGGGATCACCCGAAATTCAAAGGCAACTGAATTTCGGCAACCGGGGAATCCAAGTCGGAATGCCGCGAAACTCACCGAGTCAAAGCATTTCGCTGTTTGCGGAAGGAAGTATCATGTAGAACAAGTACGAGAAGCATACATGCTCAAGAGGGATCACCCGAAATTCAGAGGCAGCTGAATTTCGGCAACCGGGGAATCAAGTCCGAATGCCGCGAAACTCACCGAGTCAAAGGGTTTCGCCGTTTGCGGAAGGAAGTGTGATGTAGAACAAATAGCAGAAGCATACATGGTCAAGAGGGATCACCCGAAATTCAAAGGCAACTGAATTTCGGCAACCGGGGAATACAAGTCGGAATGCTGCGAAACTCACCGAGCCAAAGCGTTTCGCTGTTTGCGGAAGGAAGTGTCATGTAGAACAAGTAGCAGAAGCATACATGCTCAAGAGGGATCACCCGAAATTCAGGGGCAACTGAATTTCGGCAACCGGGGCATCTAAGTCGGAAGGCCGCGAAACTCACCGAGTCAAAGCGTTTCGCCGTTTGCGAAAGGAAGGGTTATGTAGAACAAGAAGCAGAAGCATACATGGTCAAGAGGGATCACCTGAAATTCAAAGGCAACTGAATTTCGGCAACCGGGGAATCCAAGTCGGAAGGCCAAGAAACTCACCGAGTCAAATTGTTTCGCTGTTTGCGGAAGGAAGTGTGATGTAGAACAAGTAGTAGAAGCATACATGCTCAAGAGGGATCACCCGAAATTCAAAGGCAACTGACTTTCGGCAATCGGGGCATCGAAGTTGGAATATCACGAAACTCACCGAGTCAACGGGTTTCGCTGTTTGCGGAAGGAAGTGTCATGTAGAACAAGTAGCAGAAGCATACATGCTCAAGAGGGATCACCCGAAATTCAAAGGCAACTGAATTTTGGCAACTAGGGCATCGAAGTCAGAAGTCCGCGAAACTCACCGAGTCAAAGCGTTTTGCCGTTTGCGGAAGGAAGTGTGATGTAGAACAAGTATCAGAAGCATACATGGTCACGAGGGATAACATGAAATTCAAAGGCAGCTGAATTTCGGCAACCGGGGCATCGAAGTCGGATTGCCGTGAAACTCAGCGAGTCAAAGCGTTTGGCCATTTATGGAAGAAGTCTGATGTAGAAACAAGTAGCAGAAGCATACATGCTCAAGAGGGATCACACGAAATTCAAAGGCAACTGAATTTCGGCAACCGGGGAATCCAAGTCAGAATGCCGCGAAACTAACCGAGTCAAAGCGTTTTGCTGTTTGCGGAAGAGAGTGTGATGTAGCACTAGTAGCAGAAGCATACATGGTCAAGAGGGATCACCCGAAATTCAAAGGCAACTGAATTTCGGCAACCGGGGCATCCAAGTCGAAATGCTGCAAAACACATTGAGTCAAAGCATTACGCCCTTTGCGGAAGGAAGTGTGATGTAGAACAAGTAGCAGAAGCATACATGCTCAAGAGGGATCACAAGAAATTCAAAGTCAACGGAATTTCGGCAACCGAGGCATCGAAGTCGGAATGCCGCAGAAGTCACCGAGTCAAAGCGTTTCGCTGTTTGAGGAAGGAAGAGTGATGTAGAACAAGTACCAGAAGCATACAAGCTCCAGAGGGATCACCCGAAAGTCAAAGGCAACGGACTTTCGGCAACCGGGGCATTGAAGGCGGAAGGCCGCGAAACTCACCGAGTCAAAGCGTTTCGCCGTTTGCGAAAGGAAGGGTTATGTAGAACAAGAAGCAGAAGCATACATGGTCAAGAGGGATCAGCCGAAATTCAAAGGCAACTGAATTTCGGCAACCGGGGAATCCAAGTCGGAAGGCCAAGAAACTCACCGAGTCAAATTGTTTCGCTGTTTGCGGAAGGAAGTGTGATGTAGAACAAGTAGTAGAAGCATACATGCTCAAGAGGGATCACCCGAAATTCAAAGGCAACTGACTTTCGGCAATCGGGGCATCGAAGTTGGAATATCACGAAACTCACCGAGTCAACGGGTTTCGCTGTTTGCGGAAGGAAGTTTCATGTAGAACAAGTAGCAGAAGCATACATGCTCAAGAGGGATCACCCGAAATTCAAAGGCAACTGAATTTTGGCAACTAGGGCATCGAAGTCAGAAGTCCGCGAAACTCACCGAGTCAAAGCGTTTTGCCGTTTGCGGAAGGAAGTGTGATGTAGAACAAGTATCAGAAGCATACATGGTCACGAGGGATAACATGAAATTCAAAGGCAGCTGAATTTCGGCAACCGGGGCATCGAAGTCGGATTGCCGTGAAACTCAGCGAGTCAAAGCGTTTGGCCATTTATGGAAGAAGTCTGATGTAGAAACAAGTAGTAGAAGCATACATGCTCAAGAGGGATCACACGAAATTCAAAGGCAACTGAATTTCGGCAACCGGGGAATCCAAGTCAGAATGCCGCGAAACTAACCGAGTCAAAGCGTTTTGCTGTTTGCGGAAGAGAGTGTGATGTAGCACTAGTAGCAGAAGCATACATGCTCAAGAGGGATCACCCGAAATTCAAAGGCAACTGAATTTCGGCAACCGGGGCATCCAAGTCGAAATGCCGCAAAACACATTGAGTCAAAGCATTACGCCCTTTGCGGAAGGAAGTGTGATGTAGAACAAGTAGCAGAAGCATACATGCTCAAAAGGGATCACAAGAAATTCAAAGTCAACGGAATTTCGGCAACCGAGGCATCGAAGTCGGAATGCCGCAGAAGTCACCGAGTCAAAGCGTTTCGCTGTTTGAGGAAGGAAGAGTGATGTAGAACAAGTACCAGAAGCATACAAGCTCAAGAGGGATCACCCGAAAGTCAAAGGCAACGGACTTTCGGCAACCAGGGCATCAAAGTCGGAATGCCGCGAAACTCACCGAGTCAAAGGGTTTCGCCGTTTGCGGAAGGAAGTGTGATGTAGAACAAGTAGCAGAAGCATACATGGTCAAGAGGGATCAGCCGAAATTCAAAGGCAACTGAATTTCGGCAATCGGGGAATCCAAGTCGGAAGGCCAAGAAACTCACCGAGTCAAATCGTTTCGCTGTTTGCGGAAGGAAGTGTGATGTAGAACAAGTAGCAGAAGCATACATGCTCAAGAGGGATCACCCGAAATTCAGAGGCAACTGAATTTCGGCAACCGGGGCATCGAAGTCGGAAGTCCGCGAAACTCACCGAGTCAAACCGTTTCGCCGTTTGCGGAAGGAAGTGTGATGTAGAACAAGTAGAAGAAGCATACATGGTCACGAGGGATCACCCGAAATTCAAAGGCAACTGAATTTCGGCAATCGGGGCATCGAAGTCGGAATATCGCGAAACTCACCGAGTCAAAGCGTTTCGCTGTTTGCGGAAGGAAGTGTCATGTAGAACAAGTAGCAGAAGTATACATGCTCAAGAGGGATCACCCGAAATTCAGAGGCAACTGACTTTCGGCAACCGGGGCATCGAAGGCGGAAGGCCGCGAAACTCACCGAGTCAAAGCGTTTCGCTGTTTGCGGAAGGAAGTGTCATGTAGAACAAGTAGGAGAAGCATACATGCTCAATAGGGATCACCCGAAATTCAGAGGCAACTGAATTTCGGCAACCGGGGAATCCAAGTCCGAATGCCGTGAAACTCACCGAGTCAAAGGGTTTCGCCGTTTGCGGAAGGAAGTGTGATGTAGAACAAGTAGCAGAAGCATACATGGTCAAGAGGGATCACCCGAAATTCAGAGGCAACTGAATTTCGGCAACCGGGGAATCCAAGACCGAATGCCGCAAAACTCACCGAGTGAAAGCGTTTCGCTGTTTGCGGAAGAGAGTGTGATGTAGAACAAGTAGCAGAAGCATACATGGTCAAGAGGGATCACCCGAAATTCAAAGGCAACTGAATTTCGGCAATCGGGGAATCCAAGTCGGAATGCCGCAAAACTCACCGAGTCAAAGCGTTTCGCTGTTTGCGGAAGAGAGTGTGATGTAGCACTAGTAGCAGAAGCATACATGCTCAAGAGGGATCACCCGAAATTCAAAGGCAACTGAATTTCGGCAACCGGGGCATCCAAGTCGGAATGCTGCAAAACACATCGAGTCAAAGCATTACGACCTTTGCGGAAGGAAGTGTGATGTACAACAAGTAGCAGAAGCATACATGCTCAAGAGGGATCACCCGAAATGCAGAGGCAACTGAATTTCGGCAACCGGGGAATCCAAGTCATAATGCCGCGAAACTCACCGAGTCAAAGCGTTTTGCTGTTTGCGGAAGAGAGTGTGATGTAGCACTAGTAGCAGAAGCATACATGCTCAAGAGGGATCACCCGAAATTCAAAGGCAACTGAATTTCGGCAACCGGGGCATCCAAGTCGGAATGCTGCAAAACACATCGAGTCAAAGCATTACGCCCTTTGCGGAAGGAAGTGTGATGTAGAACAAGTAGCAGAAGCATACATGGTCAAGAGGGATCAGCCGAAATTCAAAGGCAACTGAATTTCAGCAACCGGGGAATCCAAGTCGGAAGGCCAAGAAACTCACCGAGTCAAATCGTTTCGCTGTTTGCGGAAGGAAGTGTGATGTAGAACAAGTAGCAGAAGCATACATGCTCAAGAGGGATCACCCGAAATTCAGAGGCAACTGAATTTCGGCAACCGGGGCATCGAAGTCGGAAGTCCGCGAAACTCACCGAGTCAAACCGTTTCGCCGTTTGCGGAAGGAAGTGTGATGTAGAACAAGTAGAAGAAGCATACATGGTCACGAGGGATCACCCGAAATTCAAAGGCAACTGAATTTCGGCAATCGGGGCATCGAAGTCGGAATGCCGCAGAAGTCACCGAGTCAAAGCGTTTCGCTGTTTGAGGAAGGAAATGTGATGTAGAACAAGTTGCAGAAGCATACAAGCTCAAGAGGGATCACCCGAAATTCAATGGCAACGGACTTTCGTCAACCGGGGCATCGAAGTCGGAATGCCGCGAAACTCACCGAGTCAAAGGGTTTCACCGTTTGCGGAAGGAAGTGTGATGTAGAACAAGTAGCAGAAGCATACATGGTCAAGAGGGATCACCCGAAATTCAAAGGCATCTGAATTTCGGCAACCGGTGAATCCAAGTCGGAATGCCGCGAAACTGACCGAGTCAAAGCGTTTCGCTGTTTGCGGAAGAAAGTGTCATGTAGAACAAGTAGCAGAAGCATACATGCTCAAGAAGGATCACCCGAAATTCAGAGGCAACTGAATTTTGGCAACCGGGGAATCCAAGTCAGAATGCCGCGAAACTCACCGAGTCAAAGGGTTTCGCCGTTTGCGGAAGGAAGTGTGATGTAGAACAAGTAGCAGAAGCATACATGGTCAAGAGGGATCACCCGAAATTCAAAGGCAACTGAATTTCAGCAACCGGGGAATACAAGTCGGAATGCCGCGAAACTCACCGAGTCAAAGCGTTTCGCTGTTTGCGGAAGGAAGTGTCATGTAGAACAAGTAGCAGAAGCATACATGCTCAAGAGGGATCACCCGAAATTCAGAGGCAACTGAATTTCGGCAACCGGGGCATCGAAGTCGGAAGGCCGCGAAACTCACCGAGTCAAAGCGTTTCGCCGTTTGCGGAAGGAAGTGTGATGTAGAACAAGAAGCAGAAGCATACATGGTCAAGAGGGATCACCTGAAATTCAAAGGCAACTGAATTTCGGCAACCGGGGAATCCAAGTCGGAAGGCCAACAAACTCACCGAGTCAAAGCGTTTCGCTGTTTGCAGAAGGAAGTGTGATGTAGAACAAGTAGTAGAAGCATACATGCTCAAGAGGGATCACCCGAAATTCAAAGGCAACTGACTTTCGGCAATCGGGGCATCGAAGTCTGAATATCGCGAAACTCACCGAGTCAACGCGTTTCGCTGTTTGCGGAAGGAAGTGTCATGTAGAACAAGTGGCAGAAGCATACATGCTCAAGAGGGATCACCCGAAATTCAGAGGCAACTGAATTTCGGCAACCGGAGCATCGAAGTCGGAAGGCCGCGAAACTCACCGAGTCAAAGCGTTTCGCCGTTTGTGGAAGGAAGTGTGATGTAGAACAAGAAGCAGAAGCATACATGGTCAAGAGGGATCACCTGAAATTCAAAGGCAACTGAATTTCGGCAACCGGGGAATCCAAGTCGGAAGGCCAACAAACTCACCGAGTCAAATCGTTTCGCTGTTTGCAGAAGAGAGTGTGATGGAGAACAAGTAGCAGAAGCATACATGCTCAAGAGGGATCACCCGAAATTCAGAGGCAACTGACTTTCGGCAACTGGGGCATCGATGGCGGAAGGCCAAGAAACTCACCGAGTTAAAGCATATCGCTGTTTGCGGAAGGAAGTGTGCTGTAGAACAAGTAGTAGAAGCATACATGCTCAAGAGGGATCACCCGAAATTCAAAGGCAACTGACTTTCGGCAATCGGGGCATCGAAGTCGGAATATCGTGAAACTCACCGAGTCAAAGCGTTTCGCTGTTTGCGGAAGGAAGTGTCATGTAGAACAAGTAGCAGAAGCATACATGCTCAAGAGGCATCACCCGAAATTCAGAGGCACCTGACTTTCGGCAACCGGGGCATCGAAGTCGGAAGGCCGTGAAACTCACCGAGTCAAACCCTTTCGCCGTTTGCGGAAGGAAGTGTGATGTAGAACAAGTAGAAGAAGCATACATGGTCAAGAGGGATCACCCGAAATTCAAAGGCAACTGAATTTAGGCAACCGGGGCATCCAAGTCGGAATGCCGCAAAACTCATCGAGTCAAAGCATTACGCCCTTTGCGGAAGGAAGTGTGATGTAGAGCAAGTAGCAGAAGCATACATGCTCAAGAGGGATCACCCGAAATTCAGAGGCAACTGAATTTCGGCAACCGGGGCATCGAAGTCGGAAGGCCGCGAAACTCACCGAGTCAAACCGTTTCGCCGTTTGCGGAAGGAAGTGTGATGTAGAACAAGTAGAAGAAGCATACATCGTCACAAGGGATCACTCGAAATGCAAAGGCAAATGAATTTCGGCAACCGGGGAATGCAAGACGGAAATTCCGCGAAACTCACCGAGTGAAAGCGTTTCGCTGTTTGCAGAAGAGAGTGTGATGGAGAACAAGTAGCAGAAGCATACATGCTCAAGAGGGATCACCCGAAATTCAGAGGCAACTAACTTTCGGCAACTGGGGCATCGAAGTCGGAAGGCCAAGAAACTCACCGAGTTAAAGCATATCGCTGTTTGCGGAAGGAAGTGTGATGTAGAACAAGTAGTAGAAGCATACATGCTCAAGAGTGATCACCGGAAATTCAAAGGCAACTGAATTTTGGCAACCGGGGCATCGAAGTCGGAATATCGCGAAACTCACCGAGTCAAAGCGTTTCGCTGTTTGCGGAAGGAAGTGTGATGTAGAACAAGTAGCAGAAGCATACATGCTCAAGTGGGATCACCCGAAATTCAGAGGCAACTGACTTTCAGCAACCGGGGCATCGAAGTCGGAAGGCCGCGAAACTCACCGAGTCAAACCGTTTTGCCGTTTGCGGAAGGAAGTGTGATGTAGAACAAGTAGCAGAAGCATACATGGTCACGAGGGATCACCCGAAATTCAAAGGCAACTGAATTGCGGCAACCAGGTCATCCATGTCGGAATGCCGCCAAACTCATCGAGTCAAAGCATTACGCCCTTTGCGGAAGGAAGTGTGATGTAGAACAAGTAGCAGAAGCATACATGCTCAAGAGGGATCACCCAAAATTCAGAGGCAACTGACTTTCGGCAACCGGGGCATCGAAGTCGGAAGGCCGCGAAACTCACCGAGTCAAACCGTTTCGCCGTTTGCGGAAGGAAGTGTGATGTAGAACAAGTAGAAGAAGCATACATGGTCACAAGGGATCACTCGAAATGCAAAGGCAAATGAATTTCGGCAACCGGGGAATGCAAGACGGAATTCCGCGAAACTCACCGAGTGAAAGCGTTTCGCTGTTTGCAGAAGAGAGTGTGATGGAGAACAAGTAGCAGAAGCATACATGCTCAAGAGGGATCACCCGAAATTCAGAGGCAACTAACTTTCGGCAACTGGGGCATCGAAGTCGGAAGGCCAAGAAACTCACCGAGTTAAAGCATATCGTTGTTTGCGGAAGGAAGTGTGATGTAGAACAAGTAGTAGAAGCATACATGCTCAAGAGTGATCACCGGAAATTCAAAGGCAACTGACTTTTGGCAACCGGGGCATCGAAGTCGGAATATCGCGAAACTCACCGAGTCAAAGCGTTTCGCTGTTTGCGGAAGGAAGTGTGATGTAGAAGAAGTAGCAGAAGCATACATGCTCAAGTGGGATCACCCGAAATTCAGAGGCAACTGACTTTCAGCAACCGGGGCATCGAAGTCGGAAGGCCGCGAAACTCACCGAGTCAAACCGTTTTGCCGTTTGCGGAAGGAAGTGTGATGTAGAACAAGTAGCAGAAGCATACATGCTCAAGAGGGATCACCCGAAATTCACAGGCAACTGAATTTCGGCAACCGGGGCATCGAAGTCGGAATGCCGCCAAAACTCACCGAGTCAAAGCGTTTGGCCATTTGCGGAAGAAGTCTGATGTAGAACAAGTAGCAGAAGCATACATGCTCAAGAGGGATCACCCGAAATTCAAAGGCAACTGAATTTTGGCAACCGGGTCATCGACGTCGGAATACCGAGAAACTCATCGAGTCAAAGCGTTTCGCCGTTTGCGGAAGGAACTGTGATGTAGAACAAGAAGCAGAAGCATCCATGGTGAAGAGGGATCACCCGAAATTCAAAGGCAACTGAATTTCGGCAACCGGGGAATCCAAGACGAAAGGCCAAGAAACTCACCGAGTTAAAGCGTTTCGCTGTTTGTGGAAGGGAGTGTGATGTAGAACAAGTAGCAGAAGCATACATGGTCAAGAGGGATCACCCGAAATTCAAAGGCAACTGAATTTCAGCAACCGGGGCATCCAAGTCGGTATGCTGCAAAAGACATCGAGTCAAAGCATTACGCCCTTTGCGGAAGGAAGTGTGTTGTAGAACAAGTAGCAGAAGCATACATGCTCAAGAGGGATCACTAGAAATTCAAAGGCAACTGAATTTCGGCAACCGGGGAATCCAAGTCGGAATGCCGCGAAACTCATCGAGTCAAAACGTTTCGCTGTTTGCGGAAGGAAGTGTGATGTAGAACAAGTAGCAGAAGCATACATGCTCAAGAGGGATCACCCGAAATTCAAAGGCAACTGAATTTCAGCAACCGGGGCATCCAAGTCGGTATGCTGCAAAAGACATCGAGTCAAAGCATTACGCCCTTTGCGGAAGGAAGTGTGTTGTAGAACAAGTAGCAGAAGCATACATGCTCAAGAGGGATCACTAGAAATTCAAAGGCAACTGAATTTCGGCAACCGGGGTATCGAAGTCGGAATGTCGCAGAAGTCACCGAGTCAAAGCGTTTCGCTATGTGAGGAAGGAAGTGTGATGTAGAACAAGTAGCAGAAGCATACAAGCGCAAGAGGGATCACCCGAAATTCAATGGCAACGGACTTTCGGCAACCGGGGCATCGAAGTCGGAAGGCCGCGAAACTCAACGAGTCAAACCGTTTCGCCGTTTGCGGAAGGAAGTGTGATGTAGAACAAGTAGAAGAAGCATACATGGTCACGAGGGATCACCCGAAATTCATAGGCAACTGAATTTCGGCAACCGGGGCATCCAAGTCGGAATGCCGCAAAACTCATCGAGTGAAAGCATTACGCCCTTTGCGGAAGGAAGTGTGACGTAGAACAAGTAGCAGAAGCATACATGCTCAAGAGGGATCACCCGAAATTCAGAGGCAATTGACTTTCGGCAACCGGGGCATCGAAGTCGGAAGGCCGCGAAATTCACCGAGTCAAACCATTTCGCCGTTTGCGGAAGGCAGTGTGATGTAGAACAAGTAGAAGAAGCATACATGGTCACGAGGGATCACCCGAAATTCAAAGGCAACTGAATTTGGGCAACCGGGGCATCGAAGTCGGAATACCGCGAAACTCACCGAGTCAAAGCGTTTCGCTGTTTGCGGAAGGAAGTGTCATGCAGAACAAGTAGCAGAAGCATACATGCTCAAGAGGGATCACCCGAAATTCAGAGGCAACTGACTTTCGGCAACCGGGGCATCGAAGGCGGAAGGCCAAGAAACTCACAGAGTTAAAGCATTTCGCTGTTTGCGGAAGGAAGTGTGATGTAGAACAAGTAGTAGAAGCATACATGCTCAAGAGTGATCACCGGAAATTCAAAGGCAACTGACTTTTGGCAACTGGGGCATCGAAGTCGGAATATCGCGAAACTCATCGAGTCAAAGCGTTTCGCTGTTTGCGGAAGGAAGTGTGATGTAGAACAAGTAGCAGAAGCATACATGCTCAAGTGGGATCACCCAAAATTCAGAGGCAACTGACTTTCGGCAACCGGGGCATCGAAGGTGGAAGGCCGCGAAACTCAACGAGTCAAACCATTTCGCCGTTTGCGGAAGGAAGTGTGATGTAGAACAAGTAGAAGAAGCATACATGGTCACGAGGGATCACCCGAAATTCAAAGGCAACTGAATTGCGGCAACCAGGGCATCCACGTCGGAATGCCGCCAAACTCATCGAGTCAAAGCATTACGCCCTTCGCGGAAGGAAGTGTGATGTGGAACAAGTAGCAGAAGCATACATGCTCAAGAGGGATCACCCGAAATTCAAAGGCAACTGAATTTCGGCATCCGGGGCATCGAAGTCGGAATGCCTCCAAAACTCACCGAGTCAAAGCGTTTGGCCATTTGCGGAAGAAGTCTGATGTAGAACAAGTAGCAGAAGCATACATACTCAAGAGGGATCACCCGAAATGCAAAGGCAAATGAATTTCGGCAACCGGGGAATCCAAGACGGAATGCCGCGAAACTCACCGAGTGAAAGCGTTTCGCTGTTTGCGGAAGAGAGTGTGATGTAGAACAAGTAGCAGAAGCATACATGCTCAAGAGGGATCACCAGAAATTCAAAGGCAACTGAATTTCGGCAACCGGGGAATCCAAGTCGGAATGCCACGAAACTCACCGAGTCAAAGCGTTTCGCTGTTTGCGGAAGGAAGTGTCATGTAGAACAAGTAGCAGAAGCATACATGCTGAAGAGGGATCACCCGAAATTCAAAGGCAACTGAATTTCGGCAACCGGGGAATCCAAGTCGGAATGCCGCGTAACTCACCGAGTGAAACCGTTTGGCTGTTTGCAGAAGGAAGTGTCATGTAGAACAAGTAGCAGAAGCATACATGCTCAAGAGGGATCAGCCGAAATTCAGAGGCAACTGAATTTCGGCAACCGGGGCATCGAAGTCGGAAGGCAGCGAAACTCACCGAGTTAAAGCGATTCGCCGTTTGCGGAAGGAAGTGTGATGTAGAACAAGAAGCAGAAGCATACATGGTCAAGAGGGATCACCCGAAATTCAAAGGCAACTGAATTTCGGCAACCGGAGAATCCAAGTCGGAATGCCTCCAAACTCACCGAGTCAAAGCGTTTGGCCATTTGCGGAAGAAGTCTGATGTAGAACAAGTAGCAGAAGCATACATGCTCAAGAGGGATCTCCCGAAATGCAAAGGCAAATGAATTTCGGCAACCGGGGAATCCAAGACGGAATGCCGCGAAACTCACCGAGTGAAAGCGTTTCGCTGTTTGCGGAAGAGAGTGTGATGTAGAACAAGTAGCAGAAGCATACATGGTCAAGAGGGATCACCCGAAATTCAAAGGCAACTGACTTTCGGCAATCGGGGAATCGAAGTCGGAATATCGCGAAACTTACCGAGTCAAAGCGTTTCGCTGTTTGTGGAAGGAAGTGTGATGTAGAACAAGTAGCAGAAGCATACATGCTCAAGTGGGATCACCCGAAATTCAGAGGCAACTGACTTTCGGCAACCGGAGCATCAAAGTCGGAAGACCGCGAAACTCACCAAGTCAAACCGTTTCGCCGTTTGCGGAAGGAAGTGTGATGTAGAACAAGTAGAAGAAGCATACATGGTCACGAGGGATCACCCGAAATTCAAAGCCAACTGAATTTCAGCAACCGGGGCATCCAAGTCGGAATGCCGCAAAACTCATCGAATCAAAGCTTTACGCCCTTTGCGGAAGGAAGTGTGATGTAGAACAAGAAGCAGAAGCATACATGGTCAAGAGGGATCACCCGAAATTCAAAGGCAACTGAATTTCGGCAACCGGGGCATCGAATTCGGAATGCCGCGAAACTCACCGAGTCAAAGCGTTTGGCCATTTGCGGAAGAAGTCTGATGTAGAACAAGTAGCAGAAGCATACATGCTCAAGAGGGATCACCCGAAATGCAAAGGCAAATGAATGTCGGCAACGGGGGAATCCAAGATGGAATGCCGCGAAACTCACCAAGTGAAAGCGTTTCGCTGTTTGCGGATGAGAGTGTGATGTAGAACAAGTAGCAGAAGCATAGATGCTCAAGAGGGATCACCCGAAATTCAAAGGCAACTGAATTTGGGCAACCAGGGAATCCAAGGCAGGAGGCCGCGAAACTCACCGAGTCAAAGCTTTTCGCTGTTTGCGGAAGAGAGTGTGATGTAGAACAAGTAGCAGAAGCATACATGGTGAAGAGGGATCACCCGAAATTCAAAGGCAACTGAATTTCGGCAACCGGGGCATCCAAGTCGGAATGCCGCAAAACTCATCGAGTCAAAGCTTTACGCCCTTTGCGGAAGGAAGTGTGATGTAGAACAAGTAGCAGAAGCATACATGATCAAGAGGGATCACCCGAAATTCACAGGCAACTGAATTTCGGCAACAGGGGCATCGAAGTCGGAATGCCGCGAAACTCACCGAGTCAAAGCGTTTGGACATTTGCGGAAGAAGTCTGATGTAGAACAAGTAGCAGAAGCATAGATGCTCAAGAGGGATCACCCGAAATTCAAAGGCAACTGAATTTGGGCTACCAGGGAATCCAAGGCGGGAGGCCGCGAAACTCACCGCGTCAAAGCGTTTCGCTGTTTGCGGAAGAGAGTGTGATGTAGAACAAGTAGCAGAAGCATACATGGTCAAGAGGGATCACCCGAAATTCAAAGGCAAATGAATTTCGGCAACCGGGGAATCCAAGACGGAATACCGCGAAACTCACCGAGTGAAAGCGTTTCGCTGTTTGCAGAAGAGAGTGTGATGTAGAACAAGTAGCAGAAGCATACATGGTCAAGAGGGATCACCCGAAATTCAAAGGCAACTGACTTTCGGCAATCCGGGAATCGAAGTCGGAATATCGCGAAACTTACCGAGTCAAAGCGTTTCGCTGTTTGCGGAAGGAAGTGTGATGTAGAACAAGTAGCAGAAGCATACATGCTCAAGAGGGATCACCCGAAATTCAGAGGCAACTGACTTTCGGTAACCGGGGCATCAAAGTCGGAAGGCCGCGAATCTCACCAAGTCAAACCGTTTCGCCGTTTGCGGAAGGAAGTGTGTTGTAGAACAAGTAGAAGAAGCATACATAGTCACGAGGGATCACCCGAAATTCAAAGGCAACTGAATTTCAGCAACCGGGGCATCCAATTCGGAATGCCGCAAAACTCATCGAGTCAAAGCTTTACGCCCTTTGCGGAAGGAAGTGTGATGTAGAACAAGTTGCAGAAGCATACATGATCAAGAGGGATCACCCGAAATTCAAAGGCAACTGAATTTCGGCAACCGGGGCATCGAAGTCGGAATGCCGCGAAACTCACCGAGTCAAAGCGTTTGGCCATTTGCGGAAGAAGTCTGATGTAGAACAAGTAGCAGAAGCATACATGCTCAAGAGGGATCACCCGAAATGCAAAGGCAAATGAATGTCGGCAACCGGGGAATCCAAGACGGAATGCCGCGAAACTCACCGAGTGAAAGCGTTTCGATGTTTGCGGAAGAGAGTGTGATGTAGAACAAGTAGCAGAAGCATAGATGCTCAAGAGGGATCACCCGAAATTCAAAGGCAACTGAATTTGGGCAACCAGGGAATCCAAGGCAGGAGGCCGTGAAACTCACCGAGTCAAAGCGTTTCGCTGTTTGCGGAAGAGAGTGTGATGTAGAACAACTAGCAGAAGCATACATGGTCAAGAGGGATCACCCGAAATTCAAAGGCAAATGAATTTCGGCAACCGGGGAATCCAAGACGAAATGCCGCGAAAATCACCGAGTGAAAGCGTTTCGCTGTTTGCGGAAGAGAGTGTGATGTAGAACAAGTAGCAGAAGCATACATGGTGAAGAGGGATCACCCGAAATTCAAAGGCAACTGAATTTCAGCAACCGGGGCATCCAAGTCGGAATGCCGCAAACCTCATCGAGTCAAAGCTTTACGCCCTATGCGGAAGGAAGTGTGATGTAGAACAAGTAGCAGAAGCATACATGATCAAGAGGGATCACCCGAAATTCAAAGGCAACGGAATTTCGGCAACCGGGGCATCGAAGTCGGAATATCGCGAAACTTACCGAGTCAAAGCGTTTCGCTGTTTGCGGAAGAGAGTGTGATGTAGAACAAGTAGCAGAAGAATACATGGTCAAGAGGGATCACCCGGAATTCAAAGGCAACTGAATTTCGGCAACCGGGGAATCCAAGGCGGAATGCCGCGAAACTCACCGAGTCAAAGCCTTTCGCTGTTTGCGGAAGGAAGTGTCATGTAGAACAAGTAGCAGAAGCATACATGGTCAAGAGGGATCACCCGGAATTCAAAGGCAACTGACTTTCGGCAACCGGGGCATCAAAGTCAGAAGGCCGCGAAACTCACCAAGTCAAACCGTTTCGCCGTTTGCGGAAGGAAGTGTGATGTAGAACAAGTAGAAGAAGCGTACATGGTCACGAGGGATCACCCGAAATTCAAAGGCAACTGAATTTCGGCAACCGGGGCATCGAAGTCAGAATGCCGCGAAACTCACCGAGTCAAAGCGTTTGGCCATTTGCGGAAGAAGTCTGATGTAGAACAAGTAGCAGAAGCATACATGCTCAAGAGGGATCACCCGAAATGCAAAGGCAAATGAATGTCGGCAACCGAGGAATCCAAGACGGAATGCCGCGAAACACACCGAGTGAAAGCGTTTCGCTGTTTGCGGAAGAGAGTGTGATGTAGAACAAGTAGCAGAAGCATACATGGTCAAGAGGGATCACCCGAAATTCAAAGGCAACTGAATTTCGGCAACCGGGGAATCCAAGTCGGAATGCCGCGAAACTCACCGAGTTAAAGCGTTTCGCTGTTTGCGGAAGGGAGTGTGATGTAGAACAAGTAGTAGAAGCATGCATGCTCAAGAGGGATCACCCGAAATTCAAAGGCAACTGACTTACGGCAACCGCGGCATCGAAGTCGGAAGGCCGCGAAACTCACCAAGTCAAACCGTTTCGCTGTTTGCGGAAGGAAGTGTTATGTAGAACAAGTAGAAGAAGCATACATGGTCACGAGGGATCACCCGAAATTCAAAGGAAACTGAATTTCGGCAACCGGGGCATCCACGTCGGAATGCCGCAAAACTCACCAAGTCAAACCGTTTCGCCGTTTGCGGAAGGAAGTGTGATGTAGAACAAGTAGAAGAAGCATACATGGTCACGAGGGATCACCCGAAATTCAAAGGCAACTGAATTTCGGCAACCGGGGCATCGAAGTCGGAATGCCGCGAAACTCAACGAGTCAAAGCGTTTGGCCATTTGCGGAAGAAGTCTGATGTAGAACAAGTAGCAGAAGCATACATGCTCAAGAGGGATCTCCCGAAATGCAAAGGCAAATGAATGTCGGCAACCGGGGAATCCAAGTCGGAATGCCGCAAAACTCACCAAGTCAAACCGTTTCGCCGTTTGCGGAAGGAAGTGTGATGTAGAACAAGTAGAAGAAGCATACATGGTCACGAGGGATCACCCGAAATTCAAAGGCAACTGAATTTCGGTAACCGGGGCATCGAAGTCGGAATGCCGCGAAACTCACCGAGTCAAAGCGTTTGGCCATTTGCGGAAGAAGTCTGATGTAGAACAAGTAGCAGAAGCATACATGCTCAAGAGGGATCTCCCGAAATGCAAAGGCAAATGAATGTCGGCAACCGGGGAATCCAAGTCGGAATGCCGCGAAACTCACCGAGTGAAAGCGTTTCGCTATTTGCCAAAGGGAGTGTGATGTAGAATAAGTAGCAGAAGCATACATGCTCAAGAGGGATCACCCGAAATGCAAAGGCAAATGAATGTCGGCAACCGGGGAATCCAAGACGGAATGCCACGAAACTCACCGAGTGAAAGCGTTTTGCTATTTGCGGAAGGGATTGTGATGTAGAATAAGTAGCAGAAGCATACATGATCAAGAGGGATCACCCGAAATTCAAAGGCAACTGAATTTCGGCAACCGGGGCATCGAAGTCGGAATGCCGCGAAACTCACCGAGTCAAAGCGTTTGGCCATTTGCGGAAGAAGTCTGATGTAGAACAAGCAGTAGAAGCATACATGCTCAAGAGGGATCACCCAAAATGCAAAGGCAAATGAATGTCGGCAACCGGGGAATCCAAGACGGAATGCCGCGAAACTCACCGAGTGAAAGCGTTTCGCTATTTGCGGAAGGGAGTGTGATGTAGAACAAGTAGGAGAAGCATAGATGCCCAAGAGGGATCACCTGAAATTCAAAGGCAACTAAATTTGGGCAACCGGGGAATCCAAGGCGGGAGGCCGCGAAACTCACCGAGTCAAAGCGTTTCGCTGTTTGCGGAAGAGAGTGTGATGTAGAACAAGTAGCAGAAGCATACATGGTCAAGAGGGATCAGCCGAAATTCAAAGGCAACTGAATTTTGGCAACCGGGGAATCCAAGTCAGAATGCCGTGAAACTCACCGAGTCAAAGCGTTTCGCTGTTTGCGGAAGGAAGTGTCATGTAGAACAAGTAGCAGAAGCATACATGCTCAAGAGGGATCACCCGAAATTCAGATGCAACTGAATTTCAGCAACCGGGGCATCGAAGTCGGAAGGCCGCGAAACTCACCGAGTCAAAGCGTTTCGCCGTTTGCGGAAGGAAGTGTGATGTAGAACAAGAAGCAGAAGCATACATGGTCAAGAGGGATCACCCGAAATTCAAAGGCAACTGAATTTCGGCAACCGAGGAATCCAAGTCGGAAGGCCAAGAAACTCACCGAGTTAAAGCGTTTCGCTGTTTGCGGAAGGAAGTGTGATGTAGAACAAGTAGTAAAAGCATACATGCTCAAGAGGGATCACCCGAAATTCAAAGGCAACTGACTTTCGGCAACCGGGGCATTGAAGTCGGAAGGCCGCGAAACTCACCAAGTCAAACCGTTTCGCCGTTTGCAGAAGGAAGTGTGATGTAGAACAAGTAGAAGAAGCATACATGGTCACGAGGGATCACCCGAAATTCAAAGGCAACTGAATTTCGGCAACCGGGGCATCCACGTCGGAATGCCGCAAAACTCATCGAGTCAAAGCATTACGCCCGTTGCGGAAGGAAGTGTGATGTAGAACAAGTAGCAGAAGCATACATGCTCAAGAGGGATCACCCGAAATGCAAAGGCAAATGAATGTCGGCAACCGGGGAATCCAAGACGGAATGCCGCGAAACTCACCGAGTGAAAGCGTTTCGCTATTTGCCGAAGGGAGTGTGATGTAGAACAAGTAGCAGAAGCATAGATGCTCAAGAGGGATCACCCGAAATTCAAAGGCAACTGAATTTGGGCAACCGGGGAATCCAAGGCGGGAGGCCGCGAAACTCACCGAGTCAAAGCGTTTCGCTGTTTGCGGAAGAGAGTGTGATGGAGAACAAGTAGAAGAAGCATACATGGTCAAGAGGGATCAGCCGAAATTCAAAGGCAACTGAATTTCGGCAACCGGGGAATCCAAGTCGGAATGCCGCGAAACTCACCGAGTCAAAGCGTTTCGCTGTTTGCGGAAGGAAGTGTCATGTAGAACAAGTAGCAGAAGCAGACATGCTCAAGAGGGATCACCCGAAATTCAGATGCAACTGAATTTCGGCAACCGGGGCATCGAAGTCGGAAGGCCGCGAAACTCACCGAGTCAAAGCGTTTCGCCGTTTGCGGAAGAAGTCTGATGTAGAAAAAGTAGCAGAAGCATACATGATCAAGAGGGATCACCCGAAATGCAAAGGCAAATGAATGTCGGCAACCGGGGAATCCATAAAGGAATGCCGCGAAACTCACCGAGTGAAAGCGTTTTGCTATTTGCCGAAGGTAGTGTGATGTAGAACAAGTACCAGAAGCATACATGATCAAGAGGGATCACCCGAAATTCAAAGGCAACTGAATTTCGGCAACCGGGGCATCGAAGTCGGAATGCCGCGAAACTCACCGAGTCAAAGCGTTTGGCCATTTGCGGAAGAAGTCTGATGTAGAACAAGTAGCAGAAGCATACATGCTCAAGAGGGATCACCCGAAATGCAAAGGCAAATGAATGTCGGCAACCGGGGAATCCAAGACGGAATGCCGCGAAACTCACCGAGTGAAAGCGTTTCGCTATTTGCCGAAGGGAGTGTGATGTAGAACAAGTAGCAGAAGCATAGATGGTCAAGAGGGATCACCCGAAATTCAAAGGCAACTGAATTTCGGCAACCGGGGAATCCAAGGCAGAATGCCGCGAAACTCACCGAGTCAAAGCGTTTCGCTGTTTGTGGAAGGAATTGTCATGTAGAACAAGTAGCAGAAGCATACATGCTCAAGAGGGATCACCCGAAATTCAGATGCAACTGAATTCGGCAACTGGGGCATCGAAGTCGGAAGGTCGCGAAACTCACCGAGTCAAAGCGTTTCGCCGTTTGCGGAAGGAAGTGTGATGTAGAACAAGAAGCAGAAGCATACATGGTCAAGAGGGTTCACCCGAAATTCAAAGGCAACTGAATTTCGGCAACCGGGGCATCCACGTCGGAATGCCGCAAAACTCATCGAGTCAAAGCATTACGCCCGTTGCGGAAGGAAGTGTGATGTAGAACAAGTAGCAGAAGCATACCTGATCAAGAGGGATCACCCGAAACTCATAGGCAACTGAATTTCAGCAACCGGGGCATCGAAGTCGGAATGCCGCGAAACTCACCGAGTCAAAACGTTTGGCCATTTGCGGAGAAGTCTGATGTAGAACAAGTAGCAGAGGCATACATGCTCAAGAGGGATCACCCGAAATGCAAAGGCAAATGAATGTCGGCAACCAGGGAATCCAAGACGGAATGCCGTGAAACTCACCGAGTGAAAGCGTTTCGCTATTTGCCGAAGGGAGTGTGATGTAGAACAAGTAGCAGAAGCATAGATGCTCAAGAGGGATCACCCGAAATTCAAAGGCAACTGAATTTGGGCAACCGAGGAATCCAAGGCGGGAGGCCGCGAAACTCACCGAGTCAAAGCGTTTCGCTGTTTGCGGAAGAGAGTGTGATGGAGAACAAGTAGCAGAAGCATACATGGTCAAGAGGGATCACCCGAAATTCAAAGGCAACTGAATTTCGGCAACCGGGGAATCCAAGTCGGAATGCCGCGAAACTCACCGAGTCAAAGCGTTTCTCTGTTTGCGGAAGGAAGTGTCATGTAAAACAAGTAGCAGAAGCATAGATGCTCAAGAGGCATCACCCGAAATTCAGAGGCAACTGAATTTCAGCAACCGGGGCATCGAAGTCGGAAGGGCGCGAAACTCACCGAGTCAAAGTGTTTCGCCGTTTGCGGAAGGAAGTGTGATGTAGAACAAGAAGCAAAAGCATACATGGTCAACAGGGATCACCCGAAATTCAAAGGCAAATGAATTTCGGCAACCGGGGAATCCAAGTCGGAAGGCCAAGAAACTCACCGAGTTAAAGCGTTTCAATATTTGCTGAAGGAAGTGTGATGTAGAACAAGTAGTAGAAGCATACATGCTCAAGAGGGATCACCCGAAATTCAAAGGCAACTGACTTTCGACAACCGGGGCATCGAAGTCGGAAGGCCGCGAAACTCACCGAGTCAAACCGTTTCGCCGTTTGCGGAAGGAAGTGTGATGTAGAACAAGTAGAAGAAGCATACATGGTCACGAGGGATCAGCCGAAATTCAAAGGCAACTGAATTTCGGCAACCGGGGCATCCACGTCGGAATGCCGCAAAACTCATCGAGTCAAAGCATTACGCCCTTTGCGGAAGGAAGTGTGATGTAGAACAAGTAGCAGAAGCATACATGATCAAGAGGGATCACCCGAAATTCAAAGGCAACTGAATTTCGACAACCGGGGCATCGACGACGGAATGCCGCGAAACTCACCGAGTGAAAGCGTTTGACCATTTGCGAAAGAAGTCTGATGTAGAACAAGTAGCAGAAGTATACATGCTCAAGAGGGATCACTCGAAATGCAAAGGCAACTGAATTTCGGCAACGGGGGAATCCAAGACGGAATGCCGCGAAACTCACTGAGTGAAAGCATTTCGCTGTTTGAGGAAGAGAGTGTGATGTAGAACAAGTAGCAGAAGCATACATGCTCAAGAGGGATCACTCAAAATTCAAAGGCAACTGAATTTGGGCAACCGGGGAATCCAAGGCGGGAGGCCGCAAAACTCACCGAGTCTAAGCGTTTCGCTGTTTGCGGAAGAGAGTGTGATGTAGAACAAGTAGCAGAAGCATACATGCTCAAGAGGGATCACCCGAAATTCAAAGGCAACTGAATTTCGGCAACCGGGGCATCGAAGTCGGAATGCCGCGAAACTCACCGTGTCAAAGCGTTTCGCCATTTGCGGAAGGAAGTGTGATGTAGAACAAGTACTAAAGCATACATGCTCAAGAGGGATCACCCGAAATTCAAAGGCAATTGGCTTTCGGCAACCGGGGCATCGAAGTCGGAATGCCGCGAAACAAACCGAGTCAAAGCGTTTCACCATTTGCGGAAGGAAGTGTGATGTAGAACAAGTAGCTGAAGCATACATGCTCAAGAGGGATCACTCGAAATTCAAAGGCAACCGGGGCATCGAGGTCGGAATGCCGCGAAACTCACCGCGTGAAAGCGTTTCGATGTTTGCGGAAGAGAGTGTGATGTAGAACAAGTAGCAGAAGCATACATGCTCAAGAGGGATCACCCGAAATTCAAAGGCAACTGAATTTCGGCAACCGGGGCATCGAAGTCGGAATGCCGCGAAACTCACCGAGGCAAAGCGTTTGGCCATTTGCGGTAGAAGTCTGATGTAGAACAAGTAGCAGAAGCATACATGCTCAAGAGGGATCACCCGAAATTCAAAGGCAACTAAATTTCGGCAACTGGGGAATCCAAGTCGGAATGCCGCGAAACTCACCGTGTCAAAGCGTTTCGCTGTTTGCTGAAGAGAGTGTGATGTAGAACAGGTAGCAGAAGCATACATGCTCAAGAGGGATCACCCGAAATTCAAAGCCAACTGAATTTTGGGCAACCGGGGCATCGAAGTTGGAATGCCGGGAAACTCACCGAGTCAAAGCGTTTGGCCATTTGCGGAAGAAGTCTGATGTAGAACAAGTAGCAGAAGCATACATGCTCAAGAGGGATCACCCGAAATTCAAAGGCAACTGAATTTGGGCATCCGGGGCATCGAAGTCGGAATACCGCGAAACTCACCGAGTCAAAGCGTTTCGCTGTTTGCGGAAGGAAGTGTCATGTAGAACAAGTAGTAGAAGCATACATGCTCAAGAGGGATCACCCGAAATTCAAAGGCAACTGAATTTCGGCAACCGGGGCAACGACGTCGGAATGCCGCCAAACTCATCGAGTCAAAGCCTTTCGCCGTTTGCGGAAGGAAGTGTGATGTAGAACAAGTAGCTGAAGCATACATGCTCAAGAGGGATCACCCGAAATTCAAAGGCAACTGAATTTCGGCAACCGGGGCATCGACGACGGAATGCCGCGAAACTCACCGAGTCAAAGCGTTTGACCATTTGCGGAAGAAGTCTGATGTAGAACAAGTAGCAGAAGCATACATGCTTAAGAGGGATCACCCGAAATTCAAAGGCAACTGAATTTCAGCAACTGGGGAATCCAAGTCGGAATGCCGCGAAACTCACCGTGTCAAAGCGTTTCGCTGTTTGCTGAAGAGAGTGTGATGTAGAACAGGTAGCAGAAGCATACATGCTCAAGAGGGATCACCCGAAATTCAAAGGCAACTGAATTTTGGAATACAGGGCATCGAAGTCGGAATACCGCGAAACTCACCGTGTCAAAGCAGTTCGCTGTTTGCGGAAGGAACTGTCATGTAGAACAAGTTGTAGAAGCATACATGCTCAAGAAGGATCACCCGAAATTCAAAGGCAACTTACTTTCGGCAACCGGGGCATCGAAGTCAGAATGCCGTGAAACTCACCGAGTCAAAGCGTTTCGCCCTTTGCGGAAGGAAGTGTGATGTAGAACAAGTAGCTGAAGCATACATGCTCAAGAGGGATCACCCGAAATTCAAAGGCAACTGAATTTCGGCAACCTGGGCATCGAAGTCGGAATGCCGCGAAACTCACCGAGTCAAAGCGTTTCGCTCTTTGCGGAAGAGAGTGTGATGTAGAACAAGTAGCAGAAGCATACATGCTCAAGAGGGATCACCCGAAATTCAAAGGCAACTGAATTTCGGCAACTGGGGAATCCAAGTCGGAATGCCGCGAAACTCACCGAGTCAAAGCGTTTGGCCATTTGTGGAAGAAGTCTGATGTAGAAAAAGTAGCAGAAGCATCCATGCTTAAGAGCGATCACCCGAAATTCAAAGGCAACAGACTTTCGGCAACCGGGGCATCGAAGTCGGAATGCCGCGAAACTCACCGTGTCAAAGCGTTTGGCCATTTGCGGTAGAAGTCTGATGTAGAACAAGTAGCAGAAACATACATGCTCAAGAGGGATCACCCGAAATTCAAAGGCAACTAAATTTCGGCAACTGGGGAATCCAAGTCGGAATGCCGCGAAACTCACCGTGTCAAAGCGTTTCGCTGTTTGCTGAAGAGAGTGTGATGTAGAACAGGTAGCAGAAGCATACATGCTCAAGAGGGATCACCCGAAATTCAAAGCCAACTGAATTTTGGGCAACCGGGGCATCAAAGTCGGAATACCGGGAAACTCACCGAGTCAAAGCGTTTGGCCATTTGCGGAAGAAGTCTGATGTAGAACAAGTAGCAGAAGCATACATGCTCAAGAGGGATCACCCGAAATTCAAAGGCAACTGAATTTTGGAATACAGGGCATCGAAGTCGGAATACCGCGAAACTCACCGTGTCAAAGCAGTTCGCTGTTTGCGGAAGGAACTGTCATGTAGAACAAGTTGTAGAAGCATACATGCTCAAGAAGGATCACCCGAAATTCAAAGGCAACTTACTTTCGGCAACCGGGGCATCGAAGTCAGAATGCCGTGAAACTCACCGAGTCAAAGCGTTTCGCCCTTTGCGGAAGGAAGTGTGATGTAGAACAAGTAGCTGAAGCATACATGCTCAAGAGGGATCACCCGAAATTCAAAGGCAACTGAATTTCGGCAACCTGGGCATCGAAGTCGGAATGCCGCGAAACTCACCGAGTCAAAGCGTTTCGCTCTTTGCGGAAGAGAGTGTGATGTAGAACAAGTAGCAGAAGCATACATGCTCAAGAGGGATCACCCGAAATTCAAAGGCAACAGACTTTCGGCAACCGGGGCATCGAAGTCGGAATGCCGCGAAACTCACCGTGTCAAAGCGTTTGGCCATTTGCGGTAGAAGTCTGATGTAGAACAAGTAGCAGAAGCATACATGCTCAAGAGGGATCACCCGAAATTCAAAGGCAACTAAATTTCGGCAACTGGGGAATCCAAGTCGGAATGCCGCGAAACTCACCGTGTCAAAGCGTTTCGCTGTTTGCTGAAGAGAGTGTGATGTAGAACAGGTAGCAGAAGCATACATGCTCAAGAGGGATCACCCGAAATTCAAAGCCAACTGAATTTTGGGCAACCGGGGCATCGAAGTTGGAATACCGGGAAACTCACCGAGTCAAAGCGTTTGGCCATTTGCGGAAGAAGTCTGATGTAGAACAAGTAGCAGAAGCATACATGCTCAAGAGGGATCACCCGAAATTCAAAGGCAACTGAATTTGGGCATCCGGGGCATCGAAGTCGGAATGCCGCGAAACTCACCGAGTCAAAGCGTTTCGCTGTTTGCGGAAGGAAGTGTCATGTAGAACAAGTAGTAGAAGCATACATGCTCAAGAGGGATCACCCGAAATTCAAAGGCAACTGAATTTCGGCAACCGGGGCATCGACGTCGGAATGCCGCCAAACTCATCGAGTCAAAGCCTTTCGCCGTTTGCGGAAGGAAGTGTGATGTAGAACAAGTAGCTGAAGCATACATGCTCAAGAGGGATCACCCGAAATTCAAAGGCAACTGAATTTCAGCAACCGGGGCATTGAAGACGGAATGCCGCGAAACTCACCGAGTCAAAGCGTTTGACCATTTGCGGAAGAAGTCTGATGTAGAACAAGTAGCAGAAGCATACATGCTTAAGAGGGATCACCCGAAATTCAAAGGCAACTGAATTTCGGCAACTGGGGAATCCAAGTCGGAATGCCGCAAAACTCACCGTGTCAAAGCGTTTCGCTGTTTGCTGAAGAGAGTGTGATGTAGAACAGGTAGCAGAAGCATACATGCTCAAGAGGGATCACCCGAAATTCAAAGGCAACTGAATTTTGGAATACGGGGCATCGAAGTCGGAATACCGCGAAACTCACCGTGTCAAAGCAGTTTGGCCATTTGAGGAAGAAGTCTGATGTAGAACAAGTAGCAGAAGCATACATGCTCAAGAGGGATCACCCGAAATTCAAAGGCAACTGAATTTCGGCAACTGGGGAATCCAAGTCGGAATGCCGCGAAACTCACCGTGTCAAAGCGTTTCGCTGTTTCTGAAGAGAGTGTGATGTAGAATAGGTAGAAGAAGCATACATGCTCAAGAGGAATCACCCGAATTTCAAAGGCAACTGAATTTCGGCAACCGGGGCATCCAAGTCGGAATGCCGCAAAACTCATCGAGTCAAAGCTTTATGCCCTTTGCGGAAGGAAGTGTGATGTAGAACAAGTAGCAGAAGTATACATGCTCAAGAGGGATCACCCGAAATTCAAAGGCAACTGAATTTCGGCAACCGGCGCATCGAAGTCGGAATTCCGCGAAACTCACCGAGTCAAAGCGTTTCGCTGTTTGCGGAAGAGAGTGTGATGTAGAACAAGTAGCAGAAGCATACATGCTCAAGAGGGATCACCCGAAATTCAAAGGCAACAGACTTTCGGCAACCGGGCATCGAAGTCGGAATGCCGCGAAACTCACCGAGTCAAAGCGTTTCGCTGTTTGCGGAAGGAAGTGTCATGTAGAACAAGTAGCAGAAGCATACATGCTCAAGAGGGATCACCCGAAATTCAAAGGCAACTGAATTTCGGCAACCGGGGAATCCTAGTCGGAATGCCGCGAAACACACCGAGTCAAAGCGTTTCCCCGTTTGCGGAAGGAAGTGTGATGTAGAACAAGTAGCTGAAGCATACATGCTCAAGAGGGATCACCCGAAATTCAAAGGCAACTGCATTTCGGCAACCAGGGAATCCAAGTCAGAATGTTGCGAAACTCACCGAGTCAAAGCATTTCGCTGTTTGCGGAAGGAAGTGTGATGTAGAACAAGTAGCTGAAGCATACATGCTCAAAAGGGATCACCCAAAATTCAAAGGTAACTGAATTTCAGCAATCGGGGAGTCCAAGTCGGAATGCCGTGAAACTCACCGAGTCAAAGCGTTTTGCCATTTGCGGAAGAGAGTGTGATGTAGAACAAGTAGCTGAAGCATACAGGCTCAAGAGGGATCACCCAAAATTCAAAGGCAACTGAAATTCAGCCATCGGGGAATCCAAGTCGGAATGCCGGGAAACTCACCGAGTCAAAGCGTTTGGCCATTTGAGGAAGAAGTCTGATGTAGAACAAGTAGCAGAAGCATACATGCTCAAGAGGGATCACCCGAAATTCAAAGGCAACTGAATTTCGGCAACTGGGGAATCCAAGTCGGAATGCCGCGAAACTCACCGTGTCAAAGCGTTTCACTGTTTCTGAAGAGAGTGTGATGTAGAATAGGTAGAAGAAGCATACATGCTCAAGAGGAATCACCCGAATTTCAAATCCAACTGAATTTCGGCAACCGGGGTATCCAAGTCGGAATGCCGCAAAACTCATCGAGTTAAAGCTTTATGCCCTTTGCGAAAGGAAGTGTGATGTAGAACAAGTAGCTGAAGCATACATGCTCAAGAGGGATCACCCGAAATTCAAAGGCAACTGAATTTCGGCAACCGGCGCATCGAAGTCGGAATGCCGCGAAACTCACCGAGTCAAAGCGTTTCGCTGTTTGCGGAAGAGAGTGTGATGTAGAACAAGTAGCAGAAGCATACATGCTCAAGAGGGATCACCCGAAATTCAAAGGCAACAGACTTTCGGCAACCGGGGCATCCAAGTCGGAATGCCGCAAAACTCATCGAGTCAAAGCTTTATGCCCTTTGCGGAAGGAAGTGTGATGTAGAACAAGTAGCAGAAGCATACATGCTCAAGAGGGATCACCCGAAATTCAAAGGCAACAGACTTTCGGCAACCGGGGCATCCAAGTCGGAATGCCGCAAAAGTCATCGAGTCAAAGCTTTATGCCCTTTGCGGAAGGAAGTGTGATGTAGAACAAGTAGCAGAAGCATACATGCTCAAGAGGGATCACCCGAAATTCAAAGGCAACTGAATTTCGGCAACCGGCGCATCGAAGTCGGAATGCCGCGAAACTCACCGAGTCAAAGCGTTTCGCTCTTTGCGGAAGAGAGTGTGATGTAGAACAAGTAGCAGAAGCATACATGCTCAAGAGGGATCACCCGAAATTCAAAGGCAACTGAATTTCGGTAACTGGGGAATCCAAGTCGAAATGCTGCGAAACTCACCGAGTCAAAGCGTTAGGCCATTTGTGGAAGAAGTCTGATGTAGAAAAAGTAGCAGAAGCATACATGCTTAAGAGCGATCACCCGAAATTCAAAGGCAACAGACTTTCGGCAACCGGGGCATCGAAGTCGGAATGCCGCGAAACTCACCGAGTCAAAGCGTTTCGCCATTTGCGGAAGGAAGTGTGATGTAGAACAAGTAGCTGAAGCATACATGCTCAAAAGGGATCACCCAAAATTCAAAGGTAATTGAATTTCAGCAATCGGGGAGTCCAAGTCGGAATGCCATGAAACTCACCGAGTCAAAGCGTTTTGCCATTTGCGGAAGAGAGTGTGATGTAGAACAAGTAGCTGAAGCATACAGGCTCAAGAGGGATCACCCAAAATTCAAAGGCAACTGAAATTCAGCCATCGGGGAATCCAAGTCGGAATGCCGGGAAACGCACCGAGTCAAAGCGTTTGGCCATTTGAGGAAGAAGTCTGATGTAGAACAAGTAGCAGAAGCATACATGCTCAAGAGGGATCACCCGAAATTCAAAGGCAACTGAATTTTGGCAACTGGGGAATCCAAGTCGGAATGCCGCGAAACTCACCGTGTCAAAGCGTTTCACTGTTTCTGAAGAGAGTGTGATGTAGAATAGGTAGAAGAAGCATACATGCTCAAGAGGAATCACCCGAATTTCAAAGGCAACTGAATTTCGGCAACCGGGGCATCCAAGTCGGAATGCCGCAAAACTCATCGAGTCAAAGCTTTATGCCCTTTGCGGAAGGAAGTGTGATGTAGAACAAGTAGCAGAAGCATACATGCTCAAGAGGGATCACCCGAAATTCAAAGGCAACTGAATTTCGGCAACCGGCGCATCGAAGTCGGAATGCCGCGAAACTCACCGAGTCAAAGCGTTTCGCTGTTTGCGGAAGGAGAGTGTGATGTAGAACAAGTAGCAGAAGCATACATGCTCAAGAGGGATCACCCGAAATTCAAAGGCAACAGACTTTCGGCAACCGGGGCATTGAAGTCGGAATGCCGCGAAACTCACCGAGTCAAAGCGTTTTGATGTTTGCGGAAGAGAGTGTGATGTAGAACAAGTAGCAGAAGCATACATGCTCAAGAGGGATCACCCGAAATTCAACGGCAACTGAATTTCGGCAACCGGGGCATCGAAGACGGAATGCCGCGAAACTCACCGAGTCAAAGCGTTTCGCCCTTTGCGGAAGGAAGTGTGATGTAGAACAAGTAGCTGAAGCATACATGCTCGAGAGGGATCACCCAAAATTCAAAGGCAACTGATTTCGGCAACCTGGGCATCGAAGTCGGAATGCCGCGAAACTCACCGAGTCAAAGCGTTTCGCCCTTTGCGGAAGAGAGTGTGATGTAAAACAAGTAGCAGAAGCATACATTCTCAAGAGGGATCACCCGAAATTCAAAGGCAACTGAATTTCGGTAACTGGGGAATCCAAGTCGGAATGCTGCGAAACTCACCGAGTCAAAGCGTTAGGCCATTTGTGGAAGAAGTCTGATGTAGAAAAAGTAGCAGAAGCATACATGCTTAAGAGCGATCACCCGAAATTCAAAGGCAACAGACTTTCGGCAACCGGGGCATCGAAGTCGGAATGCCGCGAAACTCACCGAGTCAAAGCGTTTCGCCTTTTGCGGAAGGAAGTGTGATGTAGAACAAGTAGCTGAAGCATACATGCTCAAAAGGGATCACCCAAAATTCAAAGGTAACTGAATTTCAGCAATCGGGGAGTCCAAGTCGGAATGCCGTGAAACTCACCGAGTCAAAGCGTTTTGCCAGTTGCGGAAGAGAGTGTGATGTAGAACAAGTAGCTGAAGCATACAGGCTCAAGAGGGATCACCCCAAAATTCAAAGGCAACTGAAATTCAGCATCGGGGAAGTCGGAATGCCGGGAAACTCACCGAGTCAAAGCGTTTGGCCATTTGAGGAAGAAGTCTGATGTAGAACAAGTAGCAGAAGCATACATGCTCAAGAGGGATCACCCGAAATTCAAAGGCAACTGAATTTCGGCAACCGGGGAATCCATGTCGGAATGCCGCGAAACTCACCGTGTCAAAGCATTTCGCTGTTTCTGAAGAGAGTGTGATGTAGAATAGGTAGAAGAAGCATACATGCTCAAGAGGAATCACCTGAATTTCAAAGGCAACTGAATTTCGGCAACCGGGGCATCCAAGTCGGAATGCCGCAAAACTCATCGAGTCAAAGCGTTATGCCCTTTGCGGAAGGAAGTGTGATGTAGAACAAGTAGCAGAAGCATACATGCTCAAGAGGGATCACCCGAAATTCAAAGGCAACTGAATTTCGGCAACCGGCGCATCGAAGGCGGAATGCCGCGAAACTCACCGAGTCAAAGCGTTTCGCTGTTTGCGGAAGAAGTGTGATGTAGAACAAGTAGCAGAAGCATACATGCTCAAGAGGATCACCCGAAATTCAAAGGCACAGAACTTTCGGCACCGGGGCATCGAAGTCGGAATGCCGCGAAACTCACCGATTCAAAGCGTTTCGCTGTTTGCGGAAGGAAGTGTCATGTAGAACAAGTAGCAGAAGCATACATGCTCAAGAGGGATCACCCGAAATTCAAAGGCAACTGAATTTCGGCAACCGGGGAATCCAAGTCAGAATGCCGCGAAACTCACCGAGTCAAAGCGTTTCCCCGTTTTCGGAAGGAAGTGTGATGTAGAACAAGTAGCTGAAGCATACATGCTCAAGAGGGATCACCCGAAATTCAAAGGCAACTGAATTTCGGCAACCGGGGCATCGAAGACGGAATGCCGTGAAACCGCGTAGCGTTTCGATGTTTGCGGAAGAGAGTGTGATGTAGAACAAGTAGCAGAAGCATACATGCTCAAGAGGGATCACCCGAAATTCAAAGGCAACAGACTTTCGGCAACCGGGGCATCGAAGACGGAATGCCGCGAAAGTCACCGCGTTCAAAGCGTTTCGATGTTTGCGGAAGAGAGTGTGATGAAGAACAAGTAGCAGAATCATACATGCTCAAGAGGGATCACCCGAAATTCAAAGGCAATTGACTTTCGGCAACCGGGGCATCGAAGTCGGAATGCCGCGAAACACACCGAGTCAAAGCGTTTCGCCGTTTGCGGAAGGAAGTGTGATGGAGAACAAGTAGCTGAAGCATACATGCTCAAGAGGGATCACCCGAAATTCAAAGGCAACCGAATTTCGGCAACCGGGGGCATCGAAGACGGAATGCCGCAAAACTCACCGCGTTAAAGCGTTTCGATGTTTGTGGAAGAGAGTGTGATGTAGAACAAGTAGCAAAAGCATACATGCTTAAGAGGGATCACCCGAAATTCAAAGGCAGCAGACTTTCGGCAACCGGGGCATCGAAGTCGGAATGCCGCGAAACTCACCGAGTCAAAGCGTTTCTCTGTTTGCGGAAGGAAGTGTCATGTAGAACAAGTAGCAGAAGCATAGATGCTCAAAGAGGAATACCGAAATTCAAGGCAACTGAATTTCAGCAACCGGGGCATCGAAGTCGGAAGGGCGCGAAACTCACCGAGTCAAAGTGTTTCGCCGTTTGCGGAAGAGAGTGTGATGTAGAACAAGTAGCAGAATCATACATGCTCAAGAGGGATCACCCGAAATTCAAAGGCAATTGAATTTCGGCAATCGGGGCATCGAAGTCGGAATGTCGCGAAACACACCGAGTCAAAGCGTTTCCCCGTTTTCGGAAGGAAGTGTGATGTAGAACAAGTAGCTGAAGCATACATGCTCAAGAGGGATCACCCGAAATTCAAAGGCAACTGATTTTGGAAACCGGGGATCGAAGACGGAATTGCCAGAAGTCACCGCGAAAGCGTTTCGATGTTTGAGGAAGAAGTGTGATGTAGAACAAGTAGCAGAATCATACATGCTCAAGAGGGCAATCACCCCGAAATTCCAAAGGCAATTGACTTTCGGCAACCGGGGCATCGAAGTCGGAATGCCGCGAACAGTAGCAGACACCGAGTCCAAAGCGTTTCGCCGTTTGCGGAATGAAGTGTGATGTAGAACAAGTAGAAGCATACATGGCTCAAGAGGGATCGACCCGAAATTCAAAGGCAACCTGAATTTCGTGGCAACCGGGGCATCGAAGACGGAATGCCGCAAAACTCACCGGCGTTAAAGCGTTTCGCTGTTTGCGGAAGATAAGTGAATGTAGAACAAGTAGCAGAAGCATACATGCTCAAGAGGGATCACCGAAATTCAAAGGGGCAACAGACTTTCGGCAACACGGGCATCGAAGTCGGAATGCGCGAAACTCACCGAGTCAAAAGCATTCGCCCTGTTTGCGGAAGGAAGTGTCCATGGTTAACAAGAAGTAGGGCGGAGAAGCATACCTGCTCAAGAGGGATCACCCGAAATTCAAAGGCAGACTGAATTTCTGGGCAACCGGGGCATCGAAGAAACGGAATGCCGGCGAAAGTCACCGGAGTCAAAGCGTTTTTCGATTTGCGAAGAGAGTGGTGGATGTAGAACAAGTAGCAGAAGCATACATGCTCAAGAGGGTTTTTCCACCGCGAAATTCAAAGGCAACCAATTTTGGCAACCCGGGGGCAAAAATCGAAGGAAGACCCCCCGGAATGGCCGGAAACTCACCGCGTTAAAGGTTTAGTTTTGCGGAAGAGAGTGTGATTAGAACAAGTAGCAAAGCATACATCGCTCAAGAGGGATACTGAAATTGCAATGAGCAACTGAATTTCGGCAATCCCCGGGGCAATCGAAGTCGGAATGCCGCGACAACTCACCGAGTCAAAGGTTTTGGCCAGTTTGGGCGGAAGAAGTCTGATGTAGAACAACGTAGAGAAGCATACATGGCTCAAGAGGGATCACCAATTCAAAGGCAAAACGGGAATTTCGACAACCGGGGCTCGAAGACGGTAATGCCGCGAAAACGGCGTTCCAAGCGTTTGATGTTTGCGGAAGAAGTGTGATGTAGAACAAGTAGCAGAAGCATACATGCTAGAGGGACACCCGAAATTCAAAGGCAATTGACTTTTCGGCAAACCGGGGCATCGAAGTCGGAATGCCGCTGAAACGCACCGAGTCAAAAAGCGTTTCGCCGTTTGCGGAAGGAACTGTGAATGTAGGAACAAGTAGCTGAAGCATACATGCTCAAAGAGGGTTCACCCGAAATTCAAAGGCAAACCGATATTTT
>NW_027340131.1:507451-531422 GCF_005239225.2 Populus alba | reverse complement strand
GGCAAACCGAATTTCGGAAAAACCGGTGCGATCGAAGTCAAATGCGCGAAACACACCGCCGTTAAAGCGTTTTCGATGTTTGCGGAAGAGAGTGTGATGTTAGAACAAGGAGCAGAAGCATACATGCTCAAGAGGGATCACCCGAAATTCAAAGGCAACTGAAGTTTCGGGAAAAAAAAAAAAAAACAAAAAAAAAAAAAAAAAAAAAAAAAAAAAAAAAAAAAAAAAAAATAAAAAAACAAAACAACAAAAAAAAAAAAAAAAAAAAACAACCGGGCATCGAAGTCGGAATGCCGAAAAACTCACCCGGAGTTCAAAGCGTTTCGCTGTTTGCAGATAGGACAGTGTGATGTAGAACAGATAGTAGAAGCATACATGGCTCAATGAGGGATCACACCAAAATTCAAAGAAGGCAAACTGATTTCGGCAACGACGGGCAATCGAAGTCGGAATGCCGGCAGTAACTCACCGAGTCAAAGCGTTTCTTGTTTGCGGAAGGAAGTGGTGATCGTAGAAACAAGTAGTAAAAAGCATACATGCTCCAAGAGGGATCAACCCGAAATTCCAAAAGGCAACTTAACTTTCGGCACCGGGGCAATCGGAAATCGGAATGCCGCGAAACTCACGCGAGTCAAAGATTTCGCCGTTTGCGGAAGAGAGTGTGTTGTAGACAAGTAAGCAGAAGCATACATGCTCAAGGAGGGATCACCCGGAATTCAAAGGCATACTGAATTTCGGCCAACCGGGGCATCGAAAGTCGTAATGCCGCGAAACTCACCGAGTTAAAAGCGTTTGACCAAATTTGCGGAAGAAGTCTGAATATAGAACAAAGTAGCAGAAGCATACAATGCTCAACGAGGATCACCCAAAAATTCAAAGGCAAACTGAATTTTGCATCGCGGGGCATCGAAAGGTCCGGAATACCGCGAACCTCACCGAGTCAAAGCGTTTCCGCTTGTTTGCGAAGGAAGTGTCATGTAGTAACAAAAGTATACAGAGCAGTACATGCTCAAAGAGGGATCACCCGAAATTCCAAACCAATTGACTTTCGGCAACCGGCGGCATCGAAGTCCGAATATGCCGCGAAAACACACCGAGTCAAAGCGTTCGCCGTTTGCAAGAAGGAAGTGTGATGTAGAACAAGTAGCTTGCAGCATACATGCTCAAGGGGATCACCCGAAATTCAAAAAAGGCAACCTAATTCGGGCAACGCGAGTGGCAATCGAAGTCGGAATGCGTGAAACCCACCGCGTTTAAAGCGTATTCGATTTTTGGCGGAAGAGAGTGTGATGTAAGAACAAGTAGCAGAAGCATACATTGCTGTCAAGCGGGATCACCCGAAAATTGAAAGGCAACTAATTTCGGTCAACCGGGCATTCGAAGTCGGAATGCCGCGAAACTCAGCGAGTCAAAGGCGTTGGCCCATTTGTCTAAGAAGTGTAGAGTACAAGAGTAGCTAGAACAATACATAGCTCAAGAGGGATCAACCGAATTCAAAGGCAACTGAATTTTCGGCAATCGGGGAATCCAACGTCGAAGGCCGCGAAACTCACCGAGTCAAAGCGGTTTCGTTTATTTGCGGAAGGAAAGTGTGTTGTTAGAACTAAGTAGGCAGAAGCATACATGGTCCCAAGAGGGAATCACAGAATTCAAGGCAACTGAATTTCGGCCTACCGGGGCATCCGAAGTAGGAATGCCGCGAAACTCACGCCGAGTCCAAACGTTTCGGCATTTGTCTAAGAAGTGTGATCATAGAAGAAGTAGCAGATAGCATTCATGCTCAGAGGGATAAACCGAATTCAAAGGCGCAACTGAATTTCGGCAAACGCGGGGAAATACACAAGTTCGGAATGCCGCGAAATACTCACCGAGTCAAAAAGCTTACGGCCGTATTGGCGAAGAAAGTGATGAAATGTAGAGAACAAAGTAGGCTGAAAGCATACATGCTCAAGAAGGAATCCACCGGAAATTCCAAAGGCAATTTGAATTTCGCAACGGGCGGGGTCACGCGAAGTACGGTAAGGCCGCGAAACTCAACCGAGTCAAAGCGTTTCGCCGTTTGCTCGAAGGAAGTGTGATGTAGTAAAGCAAGTATAGCAGAAGGCACTACATGGAATCAAGAGGGATCACCCCGAAATCAAAGGCAACTGAATTTCGGCAACCGGGGCATCGAAGTTGGAAATGCCGCGAAAAAGTCACCGAGTCAAAGTGTTTGGCCATTTGCGGAAGAAAGTCCTGATAGAAGAACAAGTAGCAGAAGCATACATGCTCAAGAGGGATCACCCGAAATTCAAAGGCAACTGAATATTTCACAAGCGGGGAATCCAAGTGTCGGAATGCCGGCGAAATCTGACCGTGGTCAAAAACGTTCCGCTGAATTTGCGGAAGATAGTGTGATGTAGAACAAGTCAGCAGAAGCATACATGCTCAAGAGGGATCACCCGAAATTCAAAGGCAACGGACTTTCGGCAACCGGGGCATCGAAGGCGGAATGCCGCGAAAACTCAACCAGAGTCATTCAAGCGTTTCGCCATTTGCGGAAGGAAGTGTGATATAGAACAAGAAGCAGAAGCATACATGCTCAAGAGGGATCACCCGAAATTCAAAGGCAACTGAATTTGGGCATCCGGGGCATCGAAGTCGGAATACCGCGAAACTCACCGAGTCAAAGCTTTTCGCTATTTGCGAAAGGAAGTGTGATGTAGAACAAGTAGTAGAAGCATACATGCTCAAGAGGGATCACCCGAAATTCAAAGGCAATTGACTTTCGGCAACCGGGGCATCGAAGTACGAATGCCGCGAAACACACCTACCGAGTCAAAGCGTTTCGTCGTTTGCGGAAGGAAGTGTGATGTAGAACAAGTAGCTGAAGTATACATGCTCAACAGGGATCACCCGAAATTCAAAGGCAACCGAATTTCAGCAACCGGGGCATCGAAGACGGAATGCCGCGAAACTCACCGAGTCAAAGCGTTTCGCTGTTTGCGGAAGGAAGAGTCATGTAGAACAAGTAGGAGAAGCATACATGCTTAAGAGGGATCACCCGAAATTCAAAGGCAATTGACTTTCGGCAACCGGGGCATCGAAGTCGGAATGCCACGAAACTCACCGAGTCAAAGCGTTTCACTGTTTGCGGAAGGAAGTGTGATGTAGAACAAGTAGCTGAAGCATACATGCTCAAGAATGGAATCACACCGAAGATTCAAAGGCAACTGAATTTCGGCAACCGTGGCATTGCAAAGTCGGAATGCCTCGTGAAACTCACCGAGTCAAAGCCGGATTCTGCTGTTGCGGTAAGGAAGTGTGATGTAGAACAAGTAAGAAGAAGCCATACATGATCAAGAGGGATCACGCATTTTTCAAAACAAAGGGGTGTGATGGACCTTAACTGGAATTGAAATGACTTTGAGCGGCAACCTCGGGGCATCGAAGTCGGAATGCCGCGAAAACTCCACAGTCAAAGCGTTTCGCCGTTTGCGGAAGGAAGTGTGATCGTAGAACATACTAACTATAGCTGAAGCATACATGCTCAAGAGGGGATCACCCATCCTCGAAATTCAAAGGCACTGAATTTCAGCAACCGGGCATCGAAGTCGGAATGCCGTGAAACTCTCCGAGTCAAAGCGTTTCGCTGTTTGCGGAAGGAAGTGTGATGTAGAACAAAGTAGAGAGCATAGATGCTTTTAAGAGGGATCAAACGCGAAATTCAAAGGCAAACTGACTTCGGCAACCGGGGGTATCGAAGTCGGAATGCCGCGAAACTCACCGAGTCAAAGCGTTTGGCCGTTTGCGGAAGGAAGTGTGATGTAGAACAAGTAGCAGAAGCATACATGCTCAAGAGGGATCACCCGAAATTCAAAGGCAACTGAATTTCGGCAACCGGGGCATCCAAGTCGGAATGCCGCCAAACTCATCGAGTCAAAGCATTACGCCCTTTGCGGAAGGAAGTGTGATGTAGAACAAGTAGCAGAAGCATACATGCTCAAGAGGGATCACCCGAAATTCAAAGGCAACTGAATTTTGGCATACGGGGCATCGAAGTCGGAATACCGCGAAACTCACCGAGTCAAAGCATTTCGCCGTTTGCGGAAGGAAGTGTGATGTAGAACAAGTAGCAGAAGCATACATGCTCAAGAGGGATCACCTGAAATTGAAAGTTGCAAACAGCAACTGAATTTCAGCAACCAGGGCAACGACAGTCGGAATGCCGCGAACTCTCCGAAGTCAAAGCTTGTGGCCATTTGCGGAAGATGTATGATGTAGACCAAGTAGGCAGAAGAGCATATATGCTCAAGAGGGATCACCATGTATGTATTACGAAATTGAAAGGCAATTGAATTTTGGCAATTTTTTATACGATACGGGGCATCTTGTGATTATACGAAGTCGGAATACCGCGAAACTTCACCGAGTCAAAGCGTTTCGCTGTTTGTGCGGAAGGAAGAGTCATGTAGAACAAGTAGGAGAAGCATTACATGCTCAAGAGGGATAAGGAGATGTCTACCCGAAATTCAAAGGCAATTGACTTTCGGCAACCGGGGCATCGAAGTCGGAATGCCACGAAACTCACCGAGTCAAAGCGTTTCACTGTTTGCGGAAGGAAGTGTGATGTAGAACAAGTAGCTGAAGCATACATGCTCAAGAGGGATCACCCGAAATTCAAAGGCAACTGAATTTCGGCAACCGTGGCATTGAAGTCGGAATGCCGTGAAACTCACCGAGTCAAAGCGTTTCGCTGTTTGCGGAAGGAAGTGTGATGTAGAACAAGTAGGAGAAGCATACATGATCAAGAGGGATCACGCGAAATTCAAAGGCAACTGACTTTCGGCAACCGGGGCATCGAAGTCGGAAATGCCGCGAAACTCACCGAGTCAAAGCGTTTCGCCGTTTGCGGAAGGAAGTGTGATGTAGAACAACTAGCTGAAGCATACATGCTCAAGAGGGATCACCCGAAATTCAAAGGCAACTGAATTTCAGCAACCGGGGCATCGAAGTCGGAATGCCGTGAAACTCTCCGAGTCAAAGCGTTTCGCTGTTTGCGGAAGGAAGTGTGATGTAGAACAAGTTGAGAAGCATAGATGCTTAAGAGGGATCACGCGAAATTCAAAGGCAACTGACTTTCGGCAACCGGGGCATCGAAGTCGGAATGCCGCGAAACTCACCGAGTCAAAGCGTTTGGCCGTTTGCGGAAGGAAGTGTGATGTAGAACAAGTAGCAGAAGCATACATGCTCAAGAGGGATCACCCGAAATTCAAAGGCAACTGAATTTCGGCAACCGGGGCATCCAAGTCGGAATGCCGCCAAACTCATCGAGTCAAAGCATTACGCCCTTTGCGGAAGGAAGTGTGATGTAGAACAAGTAGCAGAAGCATACATGCTCAAGAGGGATCACTCGAAATTCAAAGGCAACCGAATTTCGGCAACCGGGGCATCGAAGTCGGAATGCCGCGAAACTCACCGCGTCAAAGCGTTTCGATGTTTGCGGAAGAGAGTGTGATGTAGAACAAGTAGCAGCAGCATACATGCTCAAGAGGGATCACCCGAAATTCAAAGGCAACTAAATTTCGGCAACCGGGGCATCGAAGTCAGAATGCCGCGAAACTCACCGAGTCAAAGCTTTTGGCTATTTGCTGAAGAAGTCTTAGGTAGAACAAGTAGCAGAAGCATACATGCTCAAGAGGGATCACCCGAAATTCAAAGGCAACTGAATTTTGTCATCTAGGGCATCGAAGTTGGAATACCGCGAAACTCACCGAGTCAAAGCGTTACGCTGTTTGCGGAAGGAAGTGTCATGTAGAACAAGTAGTAGAAGCATACATGCTCAAGAGGGATCACGCGAAATTCAAAGGCTACTGACTTTCGGCAACCGGGGCATCAAAGTCGGAATGCCGCGAAACTCACCGAGTAAAAGGGTTTCGCCGTTTGCGGAAGGAAGTGTGATGTAGAACAAGTAGCTGAAGCATACATGCTCAAGAGGGATCACTCGAAATTCAAAGGCAATTGACTTTTGGCAACCAGGGCATCGAAGTCGGAATGCCACGAAACTCACCGAGTCCAAGCGTTTCGCCGTTTGCGGATGGAAGTGTGATGTAGAACAACTAGCAGAAGCATACATGGTCAAAAGGGATCACCTGAAATTCAAAGGCAACGGACTTTCGGCAACCGGGGCATCGAAGTCGGAATGCCGCGAAACTCACCGAGTCAAAGCGTTTCGCTGTTTGCGGAAGGAAGTCTGATGTAGAACAAGTAGGCAGAAGCATACATGCTCAAGAGGGATCACCCGAAATTCAAAAGCAACTGAATTTCGGCAACTAGGGCAACGAAGTCGGAATGCCGCGAAACTCTCCGAGTCAAAGCTTTTGGCCATTTGCGGAAGATGTATGATGTAGACCAAGTAGCAGAAGCATATATGCTCAAGAGGGATCACCCGAATTCAAAGGCAACTGAATTTTTTGGCATATACGGGGCATCGAAGTCGGAATACCGCGAAACTCACCGAGTCAAAGCGTTTCGCTGTTTGCGGAAGGAAGTGACATGTAGAACAAGTAGTAGAAGCATACATGCTCAAGAGGGATCACCCGAAATTCAAAGGCAATTGACTTTCGGCAACCGGGGCATCGAAGTCGGAATGCCACAAAACTCACCGAGTCAAAGCGTTTCACCGTTTGCGGAAGGAAGTGTGATGTAGAACAACTAGCTGAAGCATACATGCTCAAGAGGGATCACCCGAAATTCAAGGGCAACTGAATTTCGGTAACCGGGGCATCGAAGTCAGAATGCCGTGAAACTCTCCGAGTCAAAGCGTTTCGCTGTTTGCGGAAGGAAGTGTGATGGAGAACAAGTAGAGAAGCATAGATGCTTAAGAGGGATCACGCGAAATTCAAAGGCAACTCACTTTCGGCAACCGGGGCATCGAAGTCGGAATGCCGCGAAACTCACCGAGTCAAAGCGTTTCGCCGTTTGCGGAAGGAAGTGTGATGTAGAACAAGTAGCAGAACCATACATGCTCAAGAGGGATCACCCGAAATTCAAAGGCAACTGAATTTCGGCAACCGGGGCATCCAAGTCGGAATGCCGCCAAACTCATCGAGTCAAAGCATTACGCCCTTTGTGGAAGGAAGTGTGATGTAGAACAAGTAGCAGAAGCATACATGCTCAAGAGGGATCACCCGAAATTCAAAGGCAACCGAATTTCGGGTGATCCCTCTTGAGCATGTATGCTTCTGCTACTTGTTCTACATAAGACTTCTTCCGCAAATAGCCAAAACCTTTGACTCGGTGAGTTTCTCGGCATTCTGACTTCGATGCCCCGGTTGCCGAAATTCAGTTGCCTTTGAATTTCGCGTGATCCCTCTTGAGCATGTATGCTTCTGCTACTTGTTCTACATCACACTCTCTTCCGTAAATATCGAATCGCTTTGACGCGGTGAGTTTCGTGGCATTCCGACTTCGATGCTCCGGTTGCCGAAATTCGGTTACCTTTGAATTTCGGGTGATCCCTCTTGAGCATGTATGCTTCTGCTACTTGTTCTACATCACACTTCCTTCTGCAAATAGCGAAACGCTTTGACTCAGTGAGTTTCGTGGCATTCCGCCTTCGATGCCCCGGTTACCGAAATTCAGTTGCCTCTGAATTTCGGGTGATCCCTCTTGAGCATGTATGCTTCAGCTACTTGTTCTACATCACACTTCCTTCCGCAAACGGCGAAACGCTTTGACTCGGTGAGTTTCGCGGCATTCCGACTTCGATGCCCCGGTTGCCGAAAGTCAATTGCCTTTGATTTTCGGGTGATCCCTCTTGAGCATGTATGCTTCTACTACTTGTTCTACATGTCACTTCCTTCCGCAAACAGCGAAACGCTTTGACTCGGTGAGTTTCGCGGTATTCCGACTTCAATGCCCCGGTTGCCGAAAGTCAATTGCCTTTGATTTTCGGGTGATCCCTCTTGAGCATGTATGCTTCTACTACTTGTTCTACATGTCACTTCCTTCCACAAACAGCGAAACGCTTTGACTCGGTGAGTTTCGCGGAATTCCGACTTCAATGCCCCGAATGCCAAAATTCAGTTCCCTTTGAATTTCGGGTGATCCCTCTTGAGCATGTATGCTTCTGCTACTTGTTCTACATAAGACTTCTTCCGCAAATAGCCAAAACCTTTGACTCGGTGAGTTTCTCGGCATTCTGACTTCGATGCCCCGGTTGCCGAAATTCAGTTGCCTTTGAATTTCGCGTGATCCCTCTTGAGCATGTATGCTTCTGCTACTTGTTCTACATCACACTCTCTTCCGTAAATATCGAAACGCTTTGACGCGGTGAGTTTGGTGGCATTCCGACTTCGATGCCCCGGTTGCCGAAATTCGGTTGCCTTTGAATTTCGTGTGATCCCTCTTGATCCCTCGAGCATGTATCCCTCTTGTTCTACAAGTAGAGAAGCATAGATGCTTAAGAGGATCAACGCGAAATTCAAAGGCAACTCAACTTTCGGCAACCGGGGCATCGAAGTCGGAATGCCGCGAAAACTCACCGAGTCAAAGCGTTTCGCCGTTTGCGGAAGGAAGTGTGATGTAGAACAAGTAGCAGAACCATACATGCTCAAGAGGGATCACCCGAAATTCAAAGGCAACTGAATTTCGGCAACCGGGGCATCCAAGTCGGAATGCGCCAAAAACTCATCGAGTCAAAGCATTACGCCTTTGTGGAAGGAAGTGTGATGTAGAACAAGTAGCAGAAGCATACATGCTCAAGAGGGATCACCCGAAATTCAAAGGCAACCGAATTTCGGGTGATCCCTCTTGAGCATGTATGCTTTCTGCTACTTGTTCTACATAAGACTTCTTCGCAAATAGCCAAAACCTTTGACTCGGTGAGTTTCTCGCATTCTGACTTCGATGCCCCGGTTGCCGAAATTCAGTTGCCTTTGAAATTTCGCGTGATCCCTCTTGAGCATGTATGCTTCTGCTACTTGTTTCTACATCACACTCTCTTCCGTAAATATCGAATCGCTTTGACGCGGTGAGTTTCGTGCATTCCGACTTCGATGCCCGGTTGCCGAAATTTTCGGTTACCTTGAATTTCGGGTGATGAGCATGTATGCTTTCTGCTACTCACACTTCCTTCTGCAAATAGCGAAACGCTTTGACTCAGTGAAGTTTCGTGGCATCCCTTCGATGCCCGGTTACCGAAATTCAGTTGCCTCTGAATTTCGGGTGATCCCTCTTGATGCATGTATGCTTCAGCTACTTGTCTACATCACACTTCCTTCCGCAAACGGCGAAACGCTTTGACTCGGTGAGTTTCGCGGCATTCCGACTTCGATGCCCCGGTTGCCGAAAAGTCAATTGCCTTTGAATTTTCGGGTGATCCCTCCTTGAGCATGTATGCTTCTATGATTTGACTCGGTGAGTTCTACAATCGGCCGCGAAACGCTTTGACTCGGTGAGTTTCTAAGTGTATGCCACTTCTTGCCTTCTTGAGCATGTATGCTTTGACTGATAAAATAGCCGAAATTTGACTCGGTGAGTTTCGGTCTGACCGATGCCGCCGGTTGCCGAAATCAGTTGCCTTTGAATTTCGCGTGATCCCTCTTTGAGCTGAGTTCTAACTTTGACTCGGTGAGTTTCTTCCGACTCGATGCTAAGTATCAATAGCATTTGATATCCCGAGCATGTATGCTTCCTACTTGTTCTACATCACACTTTCCTTCCGCAAACAGCGAAACGCTTTGACTCGGTGAGTTTCACGGCATTCTGACTTCGATGCCCCGGTTGCCGAAATTCAGTTGCCTTTGAATTTCGGGTGATCCCTCTTCAGCATGTATGCTTCTGCTACTTGTTCTACATGACACTTCCTTTCTGCAAAACTGCGAAACGCTTTTGACTCGACGAGTTTCGCGGTATTCCGACTTCGATGCCCCCGGTTGCCAAAATTCAGTTGCCTTTGAATTTCGGGTGATCCCTCATGAGCATGTATGCTTCTGCTACTTGTTCTACATCACACTTCCTTCCTCAAACAGCGAAACGCTTTGACTCGGTGACTTTTGCGGTATTCCGACCTCGATGCCCCCGGTTGCCGAAATTCAGTTGCCTCTGAATTTTGGGTGATCCCTCTTGAGCATGTATGCTTCTGCTACATGTTCTACATCACTCTTCCTTTCGCAAACGGGCGAAACGCTTTGACTCGTGAGTTTCACGGGCATTCCGACTTCGATGCCCCGGTTGGTGAAAGTCCGTTGCCTTTGAATTTCGGGTGATCCCTCTTGAGCATGTATGCTTCTGCTACATGTTCTACATCACTCTTCCTTCCGCAAATGGCGTAAGGCTTTGACTCGGTGAGTTTTGCAGCATTCCGTGTTCGATGCCCCGGTTGCCGAAATTCAGTTGCCTTTGAATTTCGGGTGATCCCTCTTGAGCATGTATGCTTCTGCTACATGTTCTACATCACTCTTCCTTCCGCAAAGGGCGTAAGGCTTTGACTCGGTGAGTTTTGCAGCATTCCGAGTTCGATGCCCCGGTTGCCGAAATTCAGTTGCCTTTGAATTTCGGGTGATCCCTCTTAAGCATGTATGCTTCTGCTACTTGTTCTACATCACACTTCCTTCCATAAACAGGAAACGCTTTGACTCGGTGACTTTCGTGGCATTCTGACTTCGATGCCCCGGTTGCCGAAATTTAGTTGCCTTTGAATTTTGGGTGATCCCTCTTGAGCATGTATGCTTCTGCTACTTGTTCTACATCACACTTCCTTTCGCAAATGGCGAAACGCTTTGACTCGGTGAGTTTCACGGCATTCCGACTTCGATGCCCCGGTTGCCGAAAGTCCGTTGCCTTTGAATTTTAGGTGATCCCCTCTTGAGCATGTATGCTTCTGCTACTTGTTCTACATCACACTTCCTTCCTCAAACGGCGAAACGCTTTGACTCGGTGAGTTTCGCGGCAGTACGACTTCGATGCCCCGGTTGCCGAAAGTCCGTTGCCTTTGAATTTCGGGTGATTCCTCTTGAGCATGTATGCTTCTGCTACTTGTTCTAAATCACACTTCCTTCCGCAAATGGCGAAACGCTTTGACTCGGTGAGTTTCACGGCATTCCGCCTTCGATGCCCCGGTTGCCGAAAGTCCGTTGCCTTTGAATTTTAGGTGATCCCTCTTTAGCATGTATGCTTCTGCTATTTGTTCTACATCACACTTCCTTCCATAAACAGCGAAACGCTTTGACTCGGTGACTTTCGTGGCATTCTGACTTCGATGCCCCGGTTGCCGAAATTTAGTTGCCTTTGAATTTTGGGTGATCCCTCTCGAGCATGTATGCTTCTCCTACTTGTTCTACATCACACTTCCATCCGCAAACAGCGAAACGCTTTGACTCGGTGAGTTTCTCGGCATTCCGACTTCGATGCCCCGGTTGCCGAAATTCAGTTGCCTTTGAATTTCGCGTGATCCCTCTTGAGCATGTATGCTTCTCCTACTTGTTCTACATAAAACTTCCTTCCACAAACAGCGAAACGTTTTGACTCGGTGAGTTTCGCGGCATTCCGACTTCGATGCCCCTGTTGCCGAAATTAAGTTGCCTTTGAATTTCGGGTGATCCCTCTTGAGCATGTATGCTTCTGCTACTTGTTCTACATCACACTTCCTTCCTTAAACAACGAAACGCTTTGACTCGGTGAGTTTTCACGGCATTCCGACTTCGATGCCCCGGTTGCCGAAATTAAGTTGCCTTTGAATTTCGGGTGATCCCTCTTGAGCATGTATGCTTCTGCTACTTGTTCTCCATCAAACTTCCTTCCTTAAACAGCGAAATGCTTTGACTCGGTGAGTTTCGCGGCATTCCGACTTCGATGCCCTGGTTGCCGAAATTAAGTTGCCTTTGAATTTCGGGTGATCCCTCTTGAGCATGTATGCTTCTGCTACTTGTTCTACATCACACTTCCTTCCTCAAACGGCGAAACGCTTTGACTCGGTGAGTTTCGCGGCAGTACGACTTCGATGCCCCGGTTGCCGAAAGTCCGTTGCCTTTGAATTTCGGGTGATTCCTCTTGAGCATGTATGCTTCTGCTACTTGTTCTAAATCACACTTCCTTCCGCAAATGGCGAAACGCTTTGACTCGGTGAGTTTCACGGCATTCCGCCTTCGATGCCCCGGTTGCCGAAAGTCCGTTGCCTTTGAATTTAGGGTGATCCCTCTTTAGCATGTATGCTTCTGCTATTTGTTCTACATCACACTTCCTTCCATAAACAGCGAAACGCTTTGACTCGGTGACTTTCGTGGCATTCTGACTTCGATGCCCCGGTTGCCGAAATTTAGTTGCCTTTGAATTTTGGGTGATCCCTCTCGAGCATGTATGCTTCTCCTACTTGTTCTACATCACACTTCCATCCGCAAACAGCGAAACGCTTTGACTCGGTGAGTTTCTCGGCATTCCGACTTCGATGCCCCCGGTTGCCGAAATTCAGTTGCCCTTTGAATTTTCGCGTGATCCCTCTTGAGCATGTATGCTTCTCCTACTTGTTCTACATCACACTTCCTTCCACAAACGTCAAAACACTTTGACTCGGTGAGTTTCGTGGCATTCCGACTTCGATGCCCCGGTTGCCGAAATTCAGTTGCCTTTGAATTTCGGTTGATCCCTGTTGAGCATGTATGCTTCTGCTACTTGTTCTACATGACACTTCCTTCCGTAAACAGCGAAACGCTTTGACTCGGTGATTTTTTGCGGAATTCCGTCCTCGATGCCCCGGTTGCTGAAATTCAGTTGCCTCTGACTTTTGGTTGATCCCTCTTGAGCATGTACGCTTCTGCTACTTGTTCTACATCAGACTTCCTTCCTCAAATGGCCACGCTTTGAATCGGTGAGTTTCGCGGCATTCTGGACTTCCCGAAAGGTCAAAGTCAGGTTCCTTTGAATTTCGGGTGATCCCTCTTGAGCATGTATGCTTCTGCTACTTGTTTCTACATCACACTTGCTTTCGCCAACGGGGAAACGCTTTCACTCGGTGAGTTTCGCGGCATTCCGACTTCGATGCCCCTGTTGCCGAAATTAAGTTGCCTTTGAATTTCGGGTGATCCCTCTTGAGCATGTATGCTTCTGCTACTTGTTCTACATCACACTTCCTTCCTTAAACAACGAAACGCTTTGACTCGGTGAGTTTCACGGCATTCCGACTTCGATGCCCCGGTTGCCGAAATTAAGTTGCCTTTGAATTTCGGGTGATCCCTCTTGAGCATGTATGCTTCTGCTACTTGTTCTCCATCAAACTTCCTTCCTTAAACAGCGAAATGCTTTGACTCGGTGAGTTTCGCGGCATTCCGACTTCGATGCCCTGGTTGCCGAAATTAAGTTGCCTTTGAATTTCGGGTGATCCTTCTTGAGCATGTATGCTTCTGCTACTTGTTCTACAATCACACTTCCTTCCTTAAACAGCGAAACGCTTTGACTCGGTGAGTTTCGCGGCATTCCGACTTCGATGCCCCGGTTACCGAAATTCAGTTGGTTTTGAGTTTCGGGTGATCCCTCTACAGCATGTATACTTGTGCTTCTTGTTCTAGATCCGACTTCTTCCGCAAAGGGCCAAACGCTTTGACTCGGTGAGTTTCGCGGCATTCCAACTTCGGTGCCCCGGTTGCCGAAATGAAGTTGCCTTCGAATTTCGGGTGATCCCTCTTGAGCATGTATGCTTCTGCTACTTGTTCTCCATCAAACTTCCTTCCTTAAACAGCGAAACGCTTTGACTCGGTGAGTTTCGTGGCATTCCGACTTCGATGCCCCGTTTGCCGAAATTAAGTTGTCTTTGAATTTCGGGTGATCCCTCTTGAGCATGTATGCTTGTGCTACTTGTTCTACATCACACTTCCTTCCTTAAACAGCGAAACGCTTTGACTCGGTGAGTTTCACGGCATTCCGACTTCGATGCCCCGGTTGCCGAAATTGAGTTGCCTTTGAATTTCGGGTGATCCCTCTTGAGCATGTATGCTTCTGCTACTTCTTCTACATCACACTTCCTTCCTTAAACAGCGAAACGCTTTGACTCGGTGAGTTTCACGGCATTCTGACTTCGATGCCCCGGTTGCCGAAATTCAGTTGCCTTTGAATTTCGGGTGATCCCTCTTCAGCATGTATGCTTCTGCTACTTGTTCTACATGACACTTCCTTCCGCAAACTGCGAAACGCTTTGACTCGACGAGTTTCGCGGTATTCCGACTTCGATGCCCCGGTTGCCAAAATTCAGTTGCCTTTGAATTTCGGGTGATCCCTCTTGAGCATGTATGCTTCTGCTACTTGTTCTACATCACACTTCCTTCCTCAAACAGCGAAACGCTTTGACTCGGTGACTTTTGCGGTATTCCGACCTCGATGCCCCGGTTGCCGAAATTCAGTTGCCTCTGAATTTTGGGTGATCCCTCTTGAGCATGTATGCTTCTGCTACATGTTCTACATCACTCTTCCTTCCGCAAATGGAGTAAGGCTTTGACTCGGTGAGTTTTGCAGCATTCCGAGTTCGATGCCCCGGTTGCCGAAATTCAGTTGCCTTTGAATTTCGGGTGATCCCTCTTGAGCATGTATGCTGCTGCTACATGTTCTACATCACTCTTCCTTCCGCAAAGGGCGTAAGGCTTTGACTCGGTGAGTTTTGCAGCATTCCGAGTTCGATGCCCCGGTTGCCGAAATTCAGTTGCCTTTGAATTTCGGGTGATCCCTCTTAAGCATGTATGCTTCTGCTACTTGTTCTACATCACACTTCCTTTCGCAAATGGCGAAACGCTTTGACTCGGTGAGTTTCACGGCATTCCGACTTCGATGCCCGGTTGCCGAAAGTCCGTTGCCTTTGAATTTTAGGTGATCCCTCTTGAGCATGTATGCTTCTGCTACTTGTTCTACATCACACTTCCTTCCTCAAACGGCGAAACGCTTTGACTCGGTGAGTTTCGCGGCAGTACGACTTCGATGCCCCGGTTGCCGAAAGTCCGTTGCCTTTGAATTTCGGGTGATTCCTCTTGAGCATGTATGCTTCTGCTACTTGTTCTAAATCACACTTCCTTCCGCAAATGGCGAAACGCTTTGACTCGGTGAGTTTCACGGCATTCCGCCTTCGATGCCCCGGTTGCCGAAAGTCCGTTGCCTTTGAATTTTAGGTGATCCCTCTTTAGCATGTATGCTTCTGCTATTTGTTCTACATCACACTTCCTTCCATAAACAGCGAAACGCTTTGACTCGGTGACTTTCGTGGCATTCTGACTTCGATGCCCCGGTTGCCGAAATTTAGTTGCCTTTGAATTTTGGGTGATCCCTCTCGAGCATGTATGCTTCTCCTACTTGTTCTACATCACACTTCCATCCGCAAACAGCGAAACGCTTTGACTCGGTGAGTTTCGCGGCATTCCGACTTCGATGCCCCGGTTGCCGAAATTTAGTTGCCTTTGAATTTTGGGTGATCCCTCTTGAGCATGTATGCTTCTCCTACTTGTTCTACATCACACTTCCATCCGCAAACAGCAAAACGCTTTGACTCGGTGAGTTTCGCGGCATTCCGACTTCGATGCCCCGGTTGCCGAAATTCAGTTGCCTTTGAATTTCGGGTGATCACTCTTGAGCATGTATGCTTCAGCTACTTGTTCTACATCACACTTCCTTCCGCAAACGTCAAAACACTTTGACTCGGTGAGTTTCGTGGCATTCCGACTTCGATGCCCCGGTTGCCGAAATTCAGTTGCCTTTGAATTTCGCGTGATCCCTCTTGAGCATGTATGCTTCTCCTACTTGTTCTACATCACACTTCCATCCGCAAACAGCGAAACGCTTTGACTCGGTGAGTTTCGCGGCATTCCTACTTCGATGCCCCGGTTGCCGAAATTCAGTTGCCTTTGAATTTCGGGTGATCACTCTTGAGCATGTATGCTTCAGCTACTTGTTCTACATCACACTTCCTTCCGCAAACGGCGAAACGCTTTGACTCGGTGAGTTTCGTGGCATTCCGACTTCGATGCCCCGGTTGCCGAAAGTCAATTGCCTTTGATTTTCGGGTGATCCCTCTTGAGCATGTATGCTTCAGCTACTTGTTCTACATCACACTTCCTTCCGCAAACGGCGAAACGCTTTGACTCGGTGAGTTTCGTGGCATTCCGACTTCGATGCCCCGGTTGCCGAAAGTCAATTGCCTTTGAATTTCGGGTGATCCCTCTTGAGCATGTATGCTTCTACTACTTGTTCTACATGTCACTTCCTTCCGCAAACAGCGAAACGCTTTGACTCGGTGAGTTTCGCGCGGTATTTCCGACTTCGATGCCCCGAATGCCAAAATTCAGTTGCCTTTGAATTTCGGGTGATCCCTCTTGAGCATGTATGCTTCTGCTACTTGTTCTACATAAGACTTCTTCCGCAAATAGCCAAAACCTTTGACTCGGTGAGTTTTCGCGGCATTCTGACTTCGATGCCCCGGTTGCCGAAATTCAGTTGCCTTTGAATTTCGCGTGATCCCTCTTGAGCATGTATGCTTCTGCTACTTGTTCTACATCACACTCTCTTCCGTAAATATCGAAACGCTTTGACGCGGTGAGTTTCGTGGCATTCCGACTTCGATGCCCCGGTTGCCGAAATTCGGTTGCCTTTGAATTTCGGGTGATCCTCTTGAGCATGTATGCTTCTGCTACTTGTTCTACATCACACTTCCTTCCGCAAATAGCGAAACGCTTTGACTCAGTGAGTTTCGTGGCATTCCGCCTTCGATGCCCCGGTTACCGAAATTCAGTTGCCTCTGAATTTCGGGTGATCCCTCTTGAGCATGTATGCTTCAGCTACTTGTTCTACATCACACTTCCTTCCGCAAACGGCGAAACGCTTTGACTCGGTGAGTTTCGCGGCATTCCGACTTCGATGCCCCGGTTGCCAAAAGTCAATTGCCTTTGATTTTCGGGTGATCCCTCTTGAGCATGTATGCTTCTACTACTTGTTCTACATGTCACTTCCTTCCGCAAACAGCGAAACGCTTTGACTCGGTGAGTTTCGCGGTATTCCGACTTCAATGCCCCGAATGCCAAAATTCAGTTGCCCTTTGAATTTCGGGTGATCCCTCTTGAGCATGTATGCTTCTGCTACTTGTTCTACATAAGACTTCTTCCGCAAATAGCCAAAACCTTTGACTCGGTGAGTTTCTCGGCATTCTGACTTCGATGCCCCGGTTGCCGAAATTCAGTTGCCATTGAATTTCGCGTGATCCCTCTTGAGCATGTATGCTTCTGCTACTTGTTCTACATCACACTCTCTTCCGTAAATATCGAAACGCTTTGACGCGATGAGTTTGGTGGCATTCCGACTTCGATGCCCCGTTTGCCGAAATTCGGTTGCCTTTGAATTTCGGGTGATCCCTCTTGAGCATGTATGCTTCTGCTACTTGTTCTACATCACACTTCCTTCCGCAAATAGCGAAACGCTTTGACTCAGTGAGTTTCGTGGCATTCCGCCTTCGATGCCCCGGTTACTGAAATTCAGTTGCCTTTGAATTTCGGGTGATCCCTCTTGAGCATGTATGCTTCAGCTACTTGTTCTACATCACACTTCCTTTCGCAAACGGCGAAACGATTTGACTCGGTGAGTTTCGCGGCATTCCGACTTCGATGCCCCGATTGCCGAAAGTCAGTTGCCTTTGAATTTCGCGTGATCCCTCTTGAGCATGTATGCTTCTCCTACTTGTTCTACATCACACTTCCTTCCGCAAACAGCGAAACGCTTTGACTCGGTGAGTTTCACGGCATTCTGACTTCGATGCCCCGGTTGCCGAAATTCAGTTGCCTTTGAATTTCGGGTGATCCCTCTTCAGCATGTATGCTTCTGCTACTTGTTCTACATGACACTTCCTTCCGCAAACAGCGAAACGCTTTGACTCAACGAGTTTCGCGGTATTCCGACTTCGATGCCCCGGTTACCAAAATTCAGTTGCCTTTGAATTTCGGGTGATCCCTCATGAGCATGTATGCTTCTGCTACTTGTTCTACATCACACTTCCTTCCTCAAACAGCGAAACGCTTTGACTCGGTGACTTTTGCGGTATTCCGACCTCGATGCCCCGGTTGCCGAAATTCAGTTGCCTCTGAATTTTGGGTGATCCCTCTTGAGCATGTATGCTTCTGCTACATGTTCTACATCACTCTTCCTTCCGCAAACGGCGAAACGCTTTGACTCGGTGAGTTTCACGGCATTCCGACTTCGATGCCCCGGTTGGTGAAAGTCCGTTGCCTTTGAATTTCGGGTGATCCCTCTTGAGCATGTATGCTTCTGCTACATGTTCTACATCACTCTTCCTTCCGCAAAGGGCGTAAGGCTTTGACTCGGTGAGTTTTGCAGCATTCCGAGTTCGATGCCCCGGTTGCCGAAATTCAGTTGCCTTTGAATTTCGGGTGATCCCTCTTGAGCATGTATGCTTCTGCTACATGTTCTAAATCACTCTTCCTTCCGCAAAGGGCGTAAGGCTTTGACTCGGTGAGTTTTGCAGCATTCCGAGTTCGATGCCCCGGTTGCTGAAATTTAGTTGCCTTTGAATTTTGGGTGATCCCTCTTGAGCATGTATGCTTCTGCTACTTGTTCTACATCACACTTCCTTTCGCAAATGGCGAAACGCTTTGACTCGGTGAGTTTCACGGCATTCCGACTTCGATGCCCCGGTTGCCGAAAGTCCGTTGCCTTTGATTTTTAGGTGATCCCTCTTGAGCATGTATGCTTCTGCTACTTGTTCTACATCACACTTCCTTCCTCAAACGGCGAAACGCTTTGACTCGGTGAGTTTCGCGGCAGTACGACTTCGATGCCCCGGTTGCCGAAAGTTCGTTGCCTTTGAATTTCGGGTGATTCCTCTTGAGCATGTATGCTTCTGCTACTTGTTCTACATCACACTTCCTTCCGCAAATGGCGAAACGCTTTGACTCGGTGAGTTTCACGGCATTCCGCCTTCGATGCCCCGGTTGCCGAAAGTCCGTTGCCTTTGAATTTTAGGTGATCCCTCTTTAGCATCTATGCTTCTGCTACTTGTTCTACATCACACTTCCTTCCGCAAACGGCGAAACACTTTGACTCGGTGAGTTTCGCGGCATTCCGAGTTCGATGCCCGGTTACCGCAAGTCCGTTGCCTTTGAATTTCGGCTGATCCCTCTTGAGCATGTATGCTTCTGCTACTTGTTCTACATCACACTTCCTTCCGCAAATGGCGAAACGCTTTGGACTCGATGAGTTTGGCGACATTCCGACTTGGATGCCTCGGTTGCCGAAATTCAGTTGCCTTTGAATTTCGGGTGATCCCTCTTGAGCATGTATGCTTCTGCTACTTGTTCTAAATCACACTTCCTTCCTCAAACAGCGAAACGCTTTGACTCGGTGACTTTTGCGGTATTCCGACCTCGATGCCCCGGATGCCGGAAATTCAGTTTCCTTTGAATTTTGGGTGATCCCTCTTGAGCATGTATTCTTCTGCTACTTGTTCTACATCACACTTCCTTCCTCAAACGGAGAAATGCTTTGACTCGGTGAGTTTCGCGGCATTCCGACTTCGATGCCCCGGTTGGTGAAAGTCCGTTGCCTTTGAATTTCGGGTGATCCCTCTTGAGCATGTATGCTTCTGCTACATGTTCTACATCACTCTTCCTTCCGCAAAGGGCGTAAGGCTTTGACTCGGTGAGTTTTGCAGCATTCCGAGTTCGATGCCCCGGTTGCCGAAATTCAGTTGCCTTTGAATTTCGGGTGATCCCTCTTGAGCATGTATGCTTCTGCTACATGTTCTAAATCACTCTTCCTTCCGCAAAGGGCGTAAGGCTTTGACTCGGTGAGTTTTGCAGCATTCCGAGTTCGATGCCCCGGTTGCCGAAATTTAGTTGCCTTTGAATTTTGGGTGATCCCTCTTGAGCATGTATGCTTCTGCTACTTGTTCTACATCACACTTCCTTTCGCAAATGGCGAAACGCTTTGACTCGGTGAGTTTCACGGCATTCCGACTTCGATGCCCCGGTTGCCGAAAGTCCGTTGCCTTTGATTTTTAGGTGATCCCTCTTGAGCATGTATGCTTCTGCTACTTGTTCTACATCACACTTCCTTCCTCAAACGGCGAAACGCTTTGACTCGGTGAGTTTCGCGGCAGTACGACTTCGATGCCCCGGTTGCCGAAAGTTCGTTGCCTTTGAATTTCGGGTGATTCCTCTTGAGCATGTATGCTTCTGCTACTTGTTCTAAATCACACTTCCTTCCACAAATGGCGAAACGCTTTGACTCGGTGAGTTTCACGGCATTCCGCCTTCGATGCCCCGGTTGCCGAAAGTCCGTTGCCTTTGAATTTTAGGTGATCCCTCTTTAGCATCTATGCTTCTGCTACTTGTTCTACATCACACTTCCTTCCGCAAACGGCGAAACACTTTGACTCGGTGAGTTTCGCGGCATTCCGAGTTCGATGCCCGGTTACCGCAAGTCCGTTGCCTTTGAATTTCGGGTCAACCCTCTTGAGCATGTATGCTTCTACTACTTGTTCTACATCACACTTCCTTCCGCAAACGGCGAAACGCTTTGACTCGGTGAGTTTCGCGGAATTCCGACTTCGATGCCCTGGTTGCCGAAATTTAGTTGCCTTTGAATTTTGGGTGATCCCTCTTGAGCAAGTATTCTTCTGCTACTTGTTCTACATCACACTGTCTTCCGCAAACAGCAAAACGCTTTGACTCAGTGAGTTTCGCGGCTTTCCGACTTCGATGCCCCGGTTGCCGAAAGTCAGTTGCCTTTGAATTTCGCGTGATCCCTCTTGAGCATGTATGCTTCTCCTACTTGTTCTACATCACACTTCCTTCCGCTAATGGCGAAACACTTTGACTCGATGAGTTTGGCGGCATTCCGACTTGGATGCCTCAGTTGCCGAAATTCAGTTGCCTTTGAATTTCGGGTGATCCCTTTTGAGCATTTATGCTTCTGCTACTTGTTCTACATCACACTTCCTTCCTCTAAACGGAGAACGCTTTGAAATCGGTGAGTTTCGCAGCATTCCGACTTCGATGCCCGCCGGTTGCCGAAATTCATTGCCCTTTGAATTTTGGGTGATCCCTTTTGAGCATGTATGCTTCTGCTACTTGTTCTACATCACACTTCCTTCCTCAAACGGAGAAACGCTTTGAATCGGTGAGTTTCGCAGCATTCCGACTTCGATGCCCCGATTGCCGAAATTCAGTTGCCTTTGAATTTCGGGTGATCCCTCTTGAGCATGTATGCTTCTGCTACTTGTTCTACATCACACTTCCTTCCTCAAACAGCGAAACGCTTTGACTCGGTGACTTTTGCGGTATTCCGACCTCGATGCCCGGTTGCCGAAATTTAGTTGTCTTTGAATTTCGGGTGATCCCTCTTGAGCATGTATGCTTCTGCTAGTTGTTCTACATCACACTTCCTTCCGCAAATGGCGAAACGCTTTGACTCGGTGAGTTTCGCGGCATTCCGACTTCGATGCCCCGGTTGCCGAAATTCAGTTGCCTTTGAATTTCGGGTCACCCCTCTTGAGCATGTATGCTTCTGCTACTTGTTCTACATCACACTTCCTTCCGCAAACGGCGAAACGCTTTGACTCGGTGAGTTTCGCGGAATTCCGACTTCAATGCCCTGGTTGCCGAAATTTAGTTGCCTTTGAATTTCGGGTGATCCCTCTTGAGCATGTATTCTTCTGCTACTTGTTCTACATCACACTCTCTTCCGCAAACAGCGAAACGCTTTGACTCAGTGAGTTTCGCGGCATTCCGACTTCGATGCCCCGGTTGCCGAAAGTCCGTTGCCTTTGAATTTCTCGTGATCCCTCTTGAGCATGTATGCTTCTCCTACTTGTTCTACATCACACTTCCTTCCGCAAATGGCGAAACGCTTTGACTCGATGAGTTTGGCGGCATTCCGACTTGGATGCCTCGGTTGCCGAAATTCAGTTGCCTTTGAATTTCGGGTGATCCCTTTTGAGCATGTATGCTTCTGCTACTTGTTCTACATCACACTTCCTTCCTCAAACGGAGAAACGCTTTGACTCGGTGAGTTTCGCAGCATTCCGACTTCGATGCCCCGGTTGCCGAAATTCAGTTGCCTTTGAATTTCGGGTGATCCCTCTTGAGCATGTATGCTTCTGGCTACTTGTTCTACATCACACTTCCTTCTGCAAAGGGCGTAACACTCGGTGAGTTATCGCGGCATTCCGTTCGATGCCCGTTTTACCGCAAGTCCGCCTTTGAATTTCGGATGATCTCGAGCAGTATCTGCCTTCTGCTACTCTACATCACTTCCTTATCGCAAATGGCGAAACGCTTTTGACTCGATGAGTTGGGCGACATTCCGACTTGATACTCGGTTGCCGAAATTCAGTTGCCTTTGAATTTCGGGTGATCCCTCTTGAGGATGTATGCTTCTGCTATTGTTTCTTAAACATCACACTTCCTTCCTCAAACAGCGAAACGCTTTGACTCGGTGACTTTTGCGGTATTCCGACTTCGATGCCCCGGATGCCGAAATTCAGTTTCCTTTGAATTTGGGGTGATCCCTCTTGAGCATGTATTCTTTTGTTACTTGTTCTACATCACACTTCTTCCTCAAACGCGAGAAAACGCTTTTGACTGTTTCGGTGAGTTTCGCGGCATTCCGACTTCGATGCCCCGGTTGCCGAATTTTAGTTGTCTTTGAATTTCGGGTGATCCCTCTTGAGCATGTATGCTTCTGCTAGTTGTTCTACATCACACTTCCTTCCGCAAATGGCGAAACGCTTTGACTCGGTGAGTTCGCGGCAATTTCCGACTTCGATGCCCCGGTTGTCGAAATTCAGTTGCCTTTGATTTCGGGTCAACCCTCTTGGAGCATGTATGCTTCTGCTACTTGTTCTAATCAACTTCCTTCCGCAAACGGCGAAACGCTTTGACTCGGTGAGTTTCGCGGAATTCCGACTTCGATGCCCTGGTTGCCGAAATTTAGTTGCCTTTGAATTTCGGGTGATCCCTTTTGAGCATGTATGCTTCTGCTCCTTGTTCTACATCACACTTCCTTCCTCAAACGGAGAAACGCTTTGAATCGGTGAGTTTCGCAGCATTCCGATTCGATGCCGGTTGCCGAAATTCAGTTGCCTTTGAATTTCGGGTGATCCCTCTTGAGCATGTATGCTTCTGCTACTTGTTCTACATCACACTTCCTTCCGCAAATGGCGAAACGCTTTGACTCGGTGAGTTTCACGGCATTCCGGCCTTCGATGCCCCGGTTGCCGAAAGTCCGTTGCCTTTGAATTTTAGGTGATCCCTCTTTAGCATCTATGCTTCTGCTACTTGTTCTACATCACACTTCCTTCCGCAAACGGCGAAACACTTTGACTCGGTGAGTTTCGCGCATTCCGAGTTCGATGCCCGGTTCCCGCAAGTCCGTTGCCTTTGAATTTCGGATGATCCCTCTTGAGCATGTATGCTTCTGCTACTTGTTCTACATCACACTTCCTTCCGCAAATGGCGAAACGCTTTGACTCGATGAGTTTGGCGACATTCCGACTTGGATGCCTCGGTTGCCGAAATTCAGTTGCCTTTGAATTTCGGGTGATCCCTCTTGAGCATGTATGCTTCCTGCTAACTGTCTAGAATCACACTTCCTTCCCTCAAACAGCGAAACGCTTTGACTCGGTGACTTTTGCGGTATTACCGACCTCGATGCCCCGGATGCCGAAATCAGTTTACTTTGAATTTTCGGTGATCCCCTTGAGCATGTATTTCTTTGCTACTTGTTCACATCACACTTCCTTCCTCAAACAGCCGAAAGCTTTGACTCGGTGACTTTTACGGTATTCCGACCTCAGATACCGTTTGGCCGAAAATTTAGTTGTCTTTGATTCGGGTGATCCCGTCTTGAATGTATCTTCTGCTAGTTGTTCACATCAAGCTTCCTTCCGCAAAGGCGAAACGCTTTGACTCGGTGAGGTTCGAGGCATTCCGACTTCGATTGCCCCGGTTGCCGA
>NW_027340131.1:475973-506951 GCF_005239225.2 Populus alba | reverse complement strand
AGAACAAGTAGCAGAAGCATACATGCTCAAGAGGGATCACCTGAAATTCAAAGGCAATTGACTTTCGGCAACCGGGGCATCCAAGTCGGATGCCGCGAAAACTCACCGAGTCAAAGCCTTTCGTCGTTTGCAAAGGAAGTGTGATGCTAGAACAAGTAGTAGAAGCATACATGGTCAAGAGGGATCACCCGAAATTCAAAGGCAACTGAATTTCAGCAACCGGGGCATCGAAGTTGGTATGCCGCGAAACTCACCGAGTCAAAGCGTTTCGCCATTTGCGGAAGAAGTCTGATGTAGAACAAGTAGCAGAAGCATACATGCTCAAGACGGATCACCCGAAATTCAAAGGCAACTGAATTTCGGCAACTGGGGAATCCAAGTCGGAATGCCGCGAAACTCACCGAGTCAAAGCGTTTCGCTGTTTGCGGAAGAGAGTGTGATGTAGAACAAGTAGCAGAAGCAAACATGCTCAGGAGGGATCACCCGAAATTCAAAGGCAACTGACTTTCGGCAACTAAGGCATCGAAGTCAGAATGCCGCGAAACTCACCGAGTCAAAGCCTTCGTCGTTTGCAGAAGGAAGTGTGATGTAGAACAAGTAGCAGAAGCATACATGGTCAAGAGGGATCACCCGAAATTCAAAGGCAACTGAATTTCGGCAACCGGGGAATCGAAGTCGGAATGCCGCGAAACTCACCGAGTCAAAGCGTTTCGCCTTTTGCGGAAGGAAGTGTGATGTAGAACAAGTAGCTGAAGCATACATGGTCAAGAGGGATCACCCGAAATTCAAAGGCAACTGAATTTCGGCAACCAGGGCATCGAAGTCGGAATGCCGCGAAACTCACCGAGTCAAAGCATTACTCCCTTTGCGGAAGGAAGTGTGGTGGAGAACAAGTAGCAGAAGCATACATGCTCAAGAGGGATCACCCCAAATTCAAAGGGAACTGAATTTCGGCAACCGGGGCATCCAAGTTGGAATGCCACAAAACTCATCGAGTCAAAGCATTACGCCCTTTGCGGAAGGAAGTGTGATCTAGAACAACTAGCAGAAGCATACATGGTCAAGAGGGATCACCGAAATTCAAAGGCAACTGAATTTCGGCAACCGGGGCATCGAAGTCGGAATGCCGCGAAACTCACCGAGTCAAAGCGTTTCGCCGTTTGCGGAAGGAAGTGTGATGTAGAACAAGTAGCAGAAGCATACATGGTCAAGAGGGATCACCCGAAATTCAAAGGCAACTGAATTTCGGCAACTGGGGCATCGAAGTCGGAATGCCGCGAAACTCACCGAGTCAAAGCGTTTGGCCATTTGCGGAAGAAGTGTGATGTAGAACAAGTAGCAGAAGCATACATGCTCAAGAGGGATCACCCGAAATTCAAAGGCAACTGACGTTCGGCAACCGGGGCATCGAAGTCGGAATGCCGCGAAACTCACCGAGTCAAAGCGTTTCGCCCGTTTGCGGAAGGAAGTGTGATGTAGAACAAGTAGCAGAAGCAAACATGCTCAAGAGGGATCACCCGAAATTCAAAGGCAACTGAATTTCGGCAACCGGGGAATCCAAGTCGGAATGCCGCGAAACTCACCGAGTCAAAGCATTACTCCCTTTGCGGAAGGAAGTGTGGTGGAGAACAAGTAGCAGAAGCATACATGCTCAAGAGGGATCACACAAAATTCAAAGGGAACTGAATTTCGGCAACCGGGGCATCCAAGTTGGAATGCCACAAAACTCATCGAGTCAAAGCATTACGCCCTTTGCGGAAGGAAGTGTGATCTAGAACAACTAGCAGAAGCATACATGCTCAAGAGGGATCACCCGAAATTCAAAGGGAACTGACGTTCGGCAAACGGCATCCAAGAAAAGAGTCAAAGCGTTTCGCCGTTTGCGGAGGAAGTGTGATGTAGAACAAGTAGCAGAAGCATACATGCTCAAGAGGGATCACCCGAAATTCAAAGGCAACTGAATTTCGGCAAACGGGGCATCCAAGTCGGAATGCCGCAAAACTCATCGAGTCAAAGCATTACGCCTTTGCGGAAGGAAGTGTGATGTAGAACAAGTAGCAGAAGCATACATGCTCAAGAGGGATCACCCGAAATTCAAAGGCAACTGAATTCGGCAACCGGGGCATCCAAGTCGGAATGCCGCGAAACTCACCGAGTCAAAGCGTTTCGCCGTTTGCGGAAGGAAGTGTGATGTAGAACAAGTAGCAGAAGCATACATGCTCAAGAGGGATCACCCGAAATTCAAAGGCAACTGAATTTCGGAAACCGGGGAATCCAAGTCGGAATGCCGCGAAACTCACCGAGTCAAAGCGTTTCGCTGTTTGCGGAAGAGAGTGTGATGTAGAACAAGTAGCAGAAGCAAACATGCTCAGGAGGGATCACCCGAAATTGAGAGGCAACTGAATTTCGGCAAACGGCATCCAAGTCGGAATGCCGCAAACTCATCGAGTCAAAGCATTACGCCCTTTGCGGAAGGAAGTGTGATGTAGAACAAGTAGCAGAAGCATACATGCTCAAGAGGGATCACCCGAAATTCAAAGGCAACTGAATTTCGGCAACCGGGGAATCTATGTCGGAACGCCGCGAAACTCACCGAGTCAAAGCATTTCGCTGTTTGCGGAAGGAAGTGTGATGTAGAACAAGTAGCAGAAGCATACATGCTCAAGAGGGATCACCCGAAATTCAAAGGCAACTGAATTTCGGCAACCGGGGCATCCAAGTCGGAATGCCGCGAAACTCACCGAGTCAAAGCATTTCGCTGTTTGCGGAAGGAAGTGTGATGTAGAACAAGTAGCAGAAGCATACATGCTCAAGAGGGATCACCCGAAATTCAAAGGCAACTGAATTTCGGCAACCGGGGCATCCAAGTCGGAATGCCAAAACTCATCGAGTCAAAGCGTTACGCCCTTTGCAGAAGGAAGTGTGATGTAGAACAAGTAGCAGAAGCATACATGCTCAAGAGGGATCACCCGAAATTCAAAGGCAACTGAATTTCGGCAACCGGGGCATCGAAGTCGGAATGCCGCGAAACTCATCGAGTCAAAGCATTTCGTCGTTTGCGGAAGGAAGTGTGATGTAGAACAAGTAGCAGAAGCATACATGCTCAAGAGGGATCACCCGAAATTCAAAGGCAACTGAATTTCGGCAACTGGGGCATCGAAGTCGGAATGCCGCATCAACGTTTCCTCAGGAATGTGATGAGAACAAGTAGCAGAAGCATACATGCTCACGAGGGATCACCCGAAATTCAAAGGCAACTGAATTTCGGCAACCGGGCATCGAAGTCGGAATGCCGAAACTCATCGGTCAAAGCATTACTCCCTTTGCGGAAGGAAGTGTGATGTAGAACAAGTAGCAGAAGCATACATGCTCAAGAGGGATCACCCGAAATTCAAAGGCAACTGAATTTCGGCAACCGGGGCATCCAAGTAGGAATGCCGCAAAACTCATCGAGTCAAAGCATTACGCCCTTTGCGGAAGGAAGTGTGATGTAGAACAAGTAGCAGAAGCATACATGCTCAAGAGGGATCACCCGAAATTGAGAGGCAACTGAATTTTGGCAACGGGCATCCAAGTCGGAATGCCGCAAAACTCATCGAGTCAAAGCATTACTCCCTTTGCGGAAGGAAGTGTGATGTAGAACAAGTAGCAGAAGCATACATGCTCAAGAGGGATCACCCGAAATTCAAAGGCAACTGAATTTCGGCAACCGGGGCATCGAAGTCGGAATGCCGCAAAACTCATCGAGTCAAAGCATTTCGCCCTTTGCGGAAGGAAGTGTGATGTAGAACAAGTAGCAGAAGCATACATGGTCAAGAGGGATCACCCGAAATTCAAAGGCAACTGAATTTCGGCAACCGGGGCATCAAAGTCGGAATGCCGTGAAACTCACCGAGTCAAAGCGTTTCGCTTTGCGGAAGAAGTGTGATGTAGAACAAGTAGCAGAAGCATACATGCTCAAGAGGGATCACCCGAAATTCAAAGGCAATTGAATTTCGGCAACCGGGGAATCCAAGTCGGAATGCCGGAAACTCACCGAGTCAAAGCGTTTCGCTGTTTGCGGAAGGAAGTGTGATGTAGAACAAGTAGCAGAAGCATACATGCTCAAGAGGGATCACCCGAAATTCAAAGGCAACTGAATTTCGGCAACCGGGGCATCGAAGTCGGAATGCCGCGAAACTCACCGAGTCAAAGCGTTTCGCTTTGCGGAAGGAAGTGTGATGTAGAACAAGTAGCAGAAGCATACATGCTCAAGAGGGATCACCCGAAATTCAAAGGCAACTGAATTTCGGCAACCGGGGATCCAAGTCGGAATGCCGCGAAACTCATCGAGTCAAAGCGTTTCGCCCTTTGCGGAAGGAAGTGTGATGTAGAACAAGTAGCAGAAGCATACATGCTCAGAGGGATCACCCGAAATTCAAAGGCAACTGAATTTCGGCAACCGGGCATCGAAGTCGGAATGCCGCAAAACTCACCGAGTCAAAGCGTTTTTTGCGGAAGGAAGTGTGATGTAGAACAAGTAGCAGAAGCATACATGCTCAAGAGGGATCACCCGAAATTCAAAGGCAACTGAATTTCGGCAACCGGGGCATCGAAGTCAAAGACAAGTAGCAGAAGCATACATGGTCAAGAGTCACCTTCAAAGGCAACTGAATTTCGTCGAAGTCGGATGTGATGTAGAACAAGTAGCAGAAGCATACATGCTCAAGAGGGATCACCCGAAATTCAAAGGCAACTGAATTTCGGCAACCGGGGCATCGAAGTCGGAATGCCGCGAAACTCACCGAGTCAAAGCGTTTCGCTGTTTGCGGAAGGAAGTGTGATGTAGAACAAGTAGCAGAAGCATACATGCTCAAGAGGGATCACCCGAAATTCAAAGGCAACTGAATTTCGGCAACCGGGGCATCGAAGTCGGAATGGCGCGAAACTCACCGAGTCAAAGCGTTTCGCTGTTTGCGGAAGGAAGTGTGATGTAGAACAAGTAGCAGAAGCATACATGCTCAAGAGGGATCACCCGAAATTCAAAGGCAACTGAATTTCGGCAACCGGGGCATCGAAGTCGGAATACCGCCGCGAAAACTCACCGAGTCAAAGCGTTTCGCTGTTTGCGGAAGGAAGTGTGATGTAGAACAAGTAGCAGAAGCATACATGCTCAAGAGGGATCACCCGAAATTCAAAGGCAACTGAATTTCGGCAACCGGGGCATCGAAGTCGGAATGCCGCGAAAACTCACCGAGTCAAAGCGTTTCGCCGTTTGCGGAAGGAAGTGTGATGTAGAACAAGTAGCAGAAGCATACATGCTCAAGAGGGATCACCCGAAATTCAAAGGCAACTGAATTTCGGCAACCGGGGCATCGAAGTCGGAATGCCGCGAAACTCACCGAGTCAAAGCGTTTCGCTGTTTGCGGAAGGAAGTGTGATGTAGAACAAGTAGCAGAAGCATACATGCTCAAGAGGGATCACCCGAAATTCAAAGGCAACTGAATTTCGGCAACCGGGGCATCGAAGTCGGAATGCCGAAACACTCACCGAGTCAAAGCGTTCGCTGTTTCAGGAAGGAAGTGTGATGTAGAACAAGTAGCAGAAGCATACATGCTCAAGAGGGATCACCCGAAAATTCAAAGGCAACTGAATTTCGGCAACCGGGGCATCGAAGTCGGAATGCCGCGAAACTCACCGAGTCAAAGCGTTTCGGCAAGGAAGTGTGATGTAGAACAAGTAGCAGAAGCATACATGCTCAAGAGGGATCACCCGAAATTCAAAGGCAACTGAATTTCGGCAACCGGGGCATCGAAGTCGGAATGCCGCGAAACTCACCGAGTCAAAGCGTTTCGCTGTTTGCGGAAGGAAGTGTGATGTAGAACAAGTAGCAGAAGCATACATGCTCAAGAGGGATCACCCGAAATTCAAAGGCAACTGAATTTCGGCAACCGGGGCATCGAAGTCGGAATGCCGCGAAACTCACCGAGTCAAAGCGTTTCGCTGTTTGCGGAAGGAAGTGTGATGTAGAACAAGTAGCAGAAGCATACATGCTCAAGAGGGATCACCCGAAATTCAAAGGCAACTGAATTTCGGCAACCGGGGCATCGAAGTCGGAATGCCGCGAAACTCACCGAGTCAAAGCGTTTCGCTGTTTGCGGAAGAAGTGTGATGTAGAACAAGTAGCAGAAGCATACATGCTCAAGAGGGATCACCCGAAATTCAAAGGCAACTGAATTTCGGCAACCGGGGCATCGAAGTCGGAATGCCGCGAAACTCACCGAGTCAAAGCGTTTCGCTGTTTGCGGAAGGAAGTGTGATGTAGAACAAGTAGCAGAAGCATACATGCTCAAGAGGGATCACCCGAAATTCAAAGGCAACTGAATTTCGGCAACCGGGGCATCGAAGTCGGAATGCCGCGAAACTCACCGAGTCAAAGCGTTTCGCTGTTTGCGGAAGGAAGTGTGATGTAGAACAAGTAGCAGAAGCATACATGCTCAAGAGGGATCACCCGAAATTCAAAAGGCAACTGAATTTCGGCAACCGGGGCATCGAAGTCGGAATGCCGCGAAACTCACCGAGTCAAAGCGTTTCGCTGTTTGCGGAAGGAAGTGTGATGTAGAACAAGTAGCAGAAGCATACATGCTCAAGAGGGATCACCCGAAATTCAAAGGCAACTGAATTTCGGCAACCGGGGCATCGAAGTCGGAATGCCGCGAAACTCACCGAGTCAAAGCGTTTCGCTGTTTGCGGAAGGAAGTGTGATGTAGAACAAGTAGCAGAAGCATACATGCTCAAGAGGGATCACCCGAAATTCAAAGGCAACTGAATTTCGGCAACCGGGGCATCGAAGTCGGAATACCGCGAAACTCACCGAGTCAAAGCGTTTCGCTGTTTGCGGAAGGAAGTGTGATGTAGAACAAGTAGCAGAAGCATACATGCTCAAGAGGGATCACCCGAAATTCAAAGGCAACTGAATTTCGGCAACCGGGGCATCGAAGTCGGAATACCGCGAAACTCACCGAGTCAAAGCGTTTCGCTGTTTGCGGAAGGAAGTGTGATGTAGAACAAGTAGCAGAAGCATACATGCTCAAGAGGGATCACCCGAAATTCAAAGGCAACTGAATTTCGGCAACCGGGGCATCGAAGTCGGAATGCCGCGAAACTCACCGAGTCAAAGCGTTTCGCTGTTTGCGGAAGGAAGTGTGATGTAGAACAAGTAGCAGAAGCATACATGCTCAAGAGGGATCACCCGAAATTCAAAGGCAACTGAATTTCGGCAACCGGGGCATCGAAGTCGGAATGCCGCGAAACTCACCGAGTCAAAGCGTTTCGCTGTTTGCGGAAGGAAGTGTGATGTAGAACAAGTAGCAGAAGCATACATGCTCAAGAGGGATCACCCGAAATTCAAAGGCAACTGAATTTCGGCAACCGGGGCATCGAAGTCGGAATGCCGCGAAACTCACCGAGTCAAAGCGTTTCGCTGTTTGCGGAAGGAAGTGTGATGTAGAACAAGTAGCAGAAGCATACATGCTCAAGAGGGATCACCCGAAATTCAAAGGCAACTGAATTTCGGCAACCGGGGCATCGAAGTCGGAATGCCGCGAAACTCACCGAGTCAAAGCGTTTCGCTGTTTGCGGAAGGAAGTGTGATGTAGAACAAGTAGCAGAAGCATACATGCTCAAGAGGGATCACCCGAAATTCAAAGGCAACTGAATTTCGGCAACCGGGGCATCGAAAGTCGGAATGCCGCGAAAACTCACCGAGTCAAAGCGTTTCGCTGTTTGCGGAAGGAAGTGTGATGTAGAACAAGTAGCAGAAGCATACATGCTCAAGAGGGATCACCCGAAATTCAAAGGCAACTGAATTTCGGCAAACCGGGGCATCGAAGTCGGAATGCCGCGAAACTCACCGAGTCAAAGCGTTTCGCTGTTTGCGGAAGGAAGTGTGATGTAGAACAAGTAGCAGAAGCATACATGCTCAAGAGGGATCACCCGAAATTCAAAGGCAACTGAATTTCGGCAACCGGGGCATCGAAGTCGGAATGCCGCGAAACTCACCGAGTCAAAGCGTTTCGCTGTTTGCGGAAGGAAGTGTGATGTAGAACAAGTAGCAGAAGCATACATGCTCAAGAGGGATCACCCGAAATTCAAAAGGCAACTGAATTTCGGCAACCGGGGCATCGAAGTCGGAATGCCGCGAAACTCACCGAGTCAAAGCGTTTCGCTGTTTGCGGAAGGAAGTGTGATGTAGAACAAGTAGCAGAAGCATACATGCTCAAGAGGGATCACCCGAAATTCAAAGGCAACTGAATTTCGGCAACCGGGGCATCGAAGTCGGAATACCGCGAAACTCACCGAGTCAAAGCGTTTCGCCAAGGAAGTGTGATGTAGAACAAGTAGCAGAAGCATACATGCTCAAGAGGGATCACCCGAAATTCAAAGGCAACTGAATTTCGGCAACCGGGGCATCGAAGTCGGAATGCCGCAAACTCACCGAGTCAAAGCGTTTCGGAAGGAAGTGTGATGTAGAACAAGTAGCAGAAGCATACATGCTCAAGAGGGATCACCCGAAATTCAAAGGCAACTGAATTTCGGCAACCGGGGCATCGAAGTCGGAATACCGCGAAACTCACCGAGTCAAAGCGTTTCGCTGTTGCGGAAGGAAGTGTGATGTAGAACAAGTAGCAGAAGCATACATGCTCAAGAGGGATCACCCGAAATTCAAAGGCAACTGAATTTCGGCAACCGGGGCATCGAAGTCGGAATGCCGCAAAACTCACCGAGTCAAAGCGTTTCGCTGTTTGCGGAAGGAAGTGTGATGTAGAACAAGTAGCAGAAGCATACATGCTCAAGAGGGATCACCCGAAATTCAAAGGCAACTGAATTTCGGCAACCGGGGCATCGAAGTCGGAATACCGCAAACTCACCGAGTCAAAGGTTTCGCTGTTTGAGGAAGGAAGTGTGATGTAGAACAAGTAGCAGAAGCATACATGCTCAAGAGGGATCACCCGAAATTCAAAGGCAACTGAATTTTGGCAACCGGGGCATCGAAGTCGGAATACCGCGAAACTCACCGAGTCAAAGCGTTTCGCTGTTTGCGGAAGGAAGTGTGATGTAGAACAAGTAGCAGAAGCATACATGCTCAAGAGGGATCACCCGAAATTCAAAGGCAACTGAATTTCGGCAACCGGGGCATCGAAGTCGGAATGCCGCGAAACTCACCGAGTCAAAGCGTTTCGCTGTTTGCGGAAGGAAGTGTGATGTAGAACAAGTAGCAGAAGCATACATGCTCAAGAGGGATCACCCGAAATTCAAAGGCAACTGAATTTCGGCAACCGGGGCATCGAAGTCGGAATGCCGCGAAACTCACCGAGTCAAAGCGTTTCGCTGTTTGCGGAAGGAAGTGTGATGTAGAACAAGTAGCAGAAGCATACATGCTCAAGAGGGATCACCCGAAATTCAAAGGCAACTGAATTTCGGCAACCGGGGCATCGAAGTCGGAATGCCGCGAAACTCACCGAGTCAAAGCGTTTCGCTGTTTGCGGAAGGAAGTGTGATGTAGAACAAGTAGCAGAAGCATACATGCTCAAGAGGGATCACCCGAAATTCAAAGGCAACTGAATTTCGGCAACCGGGGCATCGAAGTCGGAATGCCGCGAAACTCACCGAGTCAAAGCGTTTCGCTGTTTGCGGAAGGAAGTGTGATGTAGAACAAGTAGCAGAAGCATACATGCTCAAGAGGGATCACCCGAAATTCAAAGGCAACTGAATTTCGGCAAACCGGGGCATCGAAGTCGGAATGCGCGAAACTCACCGAGTCAAAGCGTTTCGCCGTTTGCGGAAGGAAGTGTGATGTAGAAAAAGTAGCAGAAGCATACATGCTCAAGAGGGATCACCCGAAATTCAAAGGCAACTGAATTTCGGCAACCGGGGCATCGAAGTCGGAATGCTGCGAAACTCACCGAGTCAAAGCGTTTCGCTGTTTGCGGAAGGAAGTGTGATGTAGAACAAGTAGCAGAAGCATACATGCTCAAGAGGGATCACCCGAAATTCAAAGGCAACTGAATTTCGGCAACCGGGGCATCGAAGTCGGAATACCGCGAAACTCACCGAGTCAAAGCGTTTCGCTGTTTGCGGAAGGAAGTGTGATGTAGAACAAGTAGCAGAAGCATACATGCTCAAGAGGGATCACCCGAAATTCAAAGGCAACTGAATTTCGGCAACCGGGGCATCGAAGTCGGAATACCGCGAAACTCACCGAGTCAAAGCGTTTCGCTGTTTGCGGAAGGAAGTGTGATGTAGAACAAGTAGCAGAAGCATACATGCTCAAGAGGGATCACCCGAAATTCAAAGGCAACTGAATTTCGGCAACCGGGGCATCGAAGTCGGAATACCGCGAAACTCACCGAGTCAAAGCGTTTCGCTGTTTGCGGAAGGAAGTGTGATGTAGAACAAGTAGCAGAAGCATACATGCTCAAGAGGGATCACCCGAAATTCAAAGGCAACTGAATTTCGGCAACCGGGGCATCGAAGTCGGAATACCGCGAAAACTCACCGAGTCAAAGCGTTTCGCTGTTTGCGGAAGGAAGTGTGATGTAGAACAAGTAGCAGAAGCATACATGCTCAAGAGGGATCACCCGAAATTCAAAGGCAACTGAATTTCGGCAACCGGGGCATCGAAGTCGGAATACCGCGAAACTCACCGAGTCAAAGCGTTTCGCTGTTTGCGGAAGGAAGTGTGATGTAGAACAAGTAGCAGAAGCATACATGCTCAAGAGGGATCACCCGAAATTCAAAGGCAACTGAATTTCGGCAACCGGGGCATCGAAGTCGGAATACCGCGAAACTCACCGAGTCAAAGCGTTTCGCTGTTTGCGGAAGGAAGTGTGATGTAGAACAAGTAGCAGAAGCATACATGCTCAAGAGGGATCACCCGAAATTCAAAGGCAACTGAATTTCGGCAACCGGGGCATCGAAGTCGGAATGCCGCGAAACTCACCGAGTCAAAGCGTTTCGCCGTTTGCGGAAGGAAGTGTGATGTAGAACAAGTAGCAGAAGCATACATGCTCAAGAGGGATCACCCGAAATTCAAAGGCAACTGAATTTCGGCAACCGGGGCATCGAATTCGGAATGCCGCGAAAACTCACCGAGTCAAAGCGTTTCGCTGTTTGCGGAAGGAAGTGTGATGTAGAACAAGTAGCAGAAGCATACATGCTCAAGAGGGATCACCCGAAATTCAAAAGGCAACTGAATTTCGGCAACCGGGGCATCGAAAGTCGGAAACCGCGAAACTCACCGAGTCAAAGCGTTTCGCTGTTTGCGGAAGGAAGTGTGATGTAGAACAAGTAGCAGAAGCATACATGCTCAAGAGGGATCACCCGAAATTCAAAGGCAACTGAATTTCGGCAACCGGGGCATCGAAGTCGGAATGCCGCGAAACTCACCGAGTCAAAGCGTTTCGCTGTTGCGGAAGGAAGTGTGATGTAGAACAAGTAGCAGAAGCATACATGCTCAAGAGGGATCACCCGAAATTCAAAGGCAACTGAATTTCGGCAACCGGGGCAATCGAAGTCGGAATACCGCGAAACTCACCGAGTCAAAGCGTTTCGCTGTTTGCGGAAGGAAGTGTGATGTAGAACAAGTAGCAGAAGCATACATGCTCAAGAGGGATCACCCGAAATTCAAAGGCAACTGAATTTCGGCAACCGGGGCATCGAAGTCGGAATGCCGCGAAACTCACCGAGTCAAAGCGTTTCGCTGTTTGCGGAAGGAAGTGTGATGTAGAACAAGTAGCAGAAGCATACATGCTCAAGAGGGATCACCCGAAATTCAAAGGCAACTGAATTTCGGCAACCGGGGCATCCAAGTCGGAATGCCGCGAAACTCACCGAGTCAAAGCGTTTCGCTGTTTGCGGAAGGAAGTGTGATGTAGAACAAGTAGCAGAAGCATACATGCTCAAGAGGGATCACCCAAATTCAAAGGCAACTGAATTTCGGCAACCGGGGCATCGAAGTCGGAATGCCGCGAAAACTCACCGAGTCAAAGCGTTTCGCTGTTTGGAAGGAAGTGTGATGTAGAACAAGTAGCAGAAGCATACATGCTCAAGAGGGATCACCCGAAATTCAAAGGCAACTGAATTTCGGCAACCGGGGCATCGAAGAATCGGAATACCGCGAAACTCACCAAGTCAAAGCGTTTCGCTGTTTGCGGAAGGAAGTGTGATGTAGAACAAGTAGCAGAAGCATACATGCTCAAGAGGGATCACCCGAAATTCAAAGGCAACTGAATTTCGGCAACCGGGGCATCGAAGTCGCCGCGAAACTCACCGAGTCAAAGCGTTTCGCTGTTTGCGGAAGGAAGTGTGATGTAGAACAAGTAGCAGAAGCATACATGCTCAAGAGGGATCACCCGAAATTCAAAGGCAACTGAATTTCGGCAACCGGGGCATCGAAGTCGGAATACCGCGAAAGTCACCGAGTCAAAGCGTTTCGCTGTTTGAGGAAGGAAGTGTGATGTAGAACAAGTAGCAGAAGCATACATGCTCAAGAGGGATCACCCCAAATTCAAAGGCAACTGAATTTCGGCAACCGGGGCATCGAAGTCGGAATACCGCGAAACTCACCGAGTCAAAGCGTTTGGCCACTGATGTAGAACAAGTAGCAGAAGCATACATGCTCAAGAGGGATCACCCGAAATTCAAAGGCAACTGAATTTCGGCAACCGGGGCATCCAAGTCGGAATGCCGCGAAACTCACCGAGTCAAAGCGTTTCGCTGTTTGCGGAAGGAAGTGTGATGTAGAACAAGTAGCAGAAGCATACATGCTCAAGAGGGATCACCCGAAATTCAAAGGCAACTGAATTTCGGCAACCGGGGCATCGAAGTCGGAATACCGCGAAAACTCACCGAGTCAAAGCGTTTCGCTGTTTGCGGAAGAAGTGTGATGTAGAACAAGTAGCAGAAGCATACATGCTCAAGAGGGATCACCCGAAATTCAAAGGCAACTGAATTTCGGCAACCGGGGCATCGAAGTCGGAATGCCGCGAAACTCACCGAGTCAAAGCGTTTGGTTTGCGGAAGGAAGTGTGATGTAGAACAAGTAGCAGAAGCATACATGCTCAAGAGGGATCACCCGAAATTCAAAGGCAACTGAATTTCGGCAACCGGGGCATCGAAGTCGGAATGCCGCGAAACTCACCGAGTCAAAGCGTTTCGCTGTTTGCGGAAGGAAGTGTGATGTAGAACAAGTAGCAGAAGCATACATGCTCAAGAGGGATCACCCGAAATTCAAAGGCAACTGAATTTCGGCAACCGGGGCAATCGAAGTCGGAATGCCGCGAAACTCACCGAGTCAAAGCGTTTCGCTGTTTGCGGAAGAAGTGTGATGTAGAACAAGTAGCAGAAGCATACATGCTCAAGAGGGATCACCCGAAATTCAAAGGCAACTGAATTTCGGCAACCGGGGCATCGAAGTCGGAATGCCGCGAAACTCACCGAGTCAAAGCGTTTCGCTGTTTGCGGAAGGAAGTGTGATGTAGAACAAGTAGCAGAAGCATACATGCTCAAGAGGGATCACCCGAAATTCAAAGGCAACTGAATTTCGGCAACCGGGGCATCAAAGTCGGAATGCCGCAAAACTCACCGAGTCAAAGCGTTTCGCTGTTTGCGGAAGGAGTGTGATGTAGAACAAGTAGCAGAAGCATACATGCTCAAGAGGGATCACCCGAAATTCAAAGGCAACTGAATTTCGGCAACCGGGCATCGAAGTCGGAATGCCGCAAAACTCATCGAGTCAAAGCATTTCGCCCTTTGCGGAAGGAAGTGTGATGTAGAACAAGTAGCAAAAGCATACATGCTCAAGAGGGATCACCCGAAATTCAAAGGCAACTGACTTTCGGCAACCGGGGCATCGAAGTCGGAATGCCGCGAAACTCACCGAGTCAAAGCGTTTCGCTGTTTGCGGAAGGAAGTGTGATGTAGAACAAGTAGCAGAAGCATACATGCTCAAGAGGGATCACCCGAAATTCAAAGGCAACTGAATTTCGGCAACCGGGCATCGAAGTCGGAATAACCGCGAAACTCACCGAGTCAAAGCGTTTCGCTGTTTGCGGAAGAGAGTGTGATGTAGAACAAGTAGCAGAAGCATACATGCTCAAGAGGGATCACCCAAATTCAAAGGCAACTGAATTTCGGCAACCGGGGCATCGAAGTCGGAATACCGCAAAACTCACCGAGTCAAAGCGTTTCGCTGTTTGAGGAAGGAAGTGTGATGTAGAACAAGTAGCAGAAGCATACATGCTCAAGAGGGATCACCCCAAATTCAAAGGCAACTGAATTTCGGCAACCGGGGCATCGAAGTCGGAATACCGCGAAACTCACCGATTCAAAGCGTTTGGCCATTTATGGAAGAAGTCTGATGTAGAACAAGTAGTAGAAGCATACATGCTCAAGAGGGATCACCTGAAATTCAAAGGCAACTGAATTTCGGCAACCGAGGAATCCAAGTCGGAATAACGCGAAACTCACCGAGTCAAAGCGTTTCGCTGTTTGCGGAAGAGAGTGTGATGTAGAACAAGTAGCAGAAGCATACATGCTCAAGAGGGATCACCCAAAATTCAAAGGCTGTTGAATTTCGGCAACCGGGGCATCGAAGTCGGAATACCGCAAAAGTCACCGAGTCAAAGGGTTTCGCTGTTTGAGGAAGGAAGTGTGATGTAGAACAAGTAGCAGAAGCATACATGCTCAATAGGGATCACCCGAAATTCAAAGGCAACTGAATTTCGGCAACCGGGGCATCAGAATTAGAATACCGCGAAACTCACCGAGTCAAAGCGTTTTGCTGTTTGCGGAAGGAAGTGTGATGTAGAACAAGTAGCAGAAGCATACATGCTCAAGAGGGATCACCCGAAATTCAAAGGCAACTGAATTTCGGCAACCGGGGCATCAGAATTAGAATACCGCGAAACTCACCGAGTCAAAGCGTTTCGCTGTTTGCGGAAGAGAGTGTGATGTAGAACAAGTAGCAGAAGCATACATGCTCAAGAGGGATCACCCAAAATTCAAAGGCTGTTGAATTTCGGCAACCGGGGCATCGAAGGCGGAATTCCACGAAACTCACCGAGTCAAAGCGTTTCGCCGTTTGCGGAAGGAAGTGTGATGTAGAACAAGTAGCATAAGCATACATGGTCAAGAGGGATCACCCGAAATTCAAAGGCAACTGAATTTCAGCAACCGGGGCATCGAAGTCGGAAGGCCGCGAAACTCACCGAGCCAAAGCGTTTGGGCATTTGCGGAAGAAAGTGTGATGTAGAACAAGTAGCAGAAGCATACATGCTCAAGAGGGATCACCTGAAATTCAAAAGCAACTGAATTTCGGCAACCGAGGAATCAAAGTCGGAATGCCACAAAACTCACCGAGTCAAAGCGTTTCGCTGTTTGCGGAAGAGAGTGTGATGTAGAACAAGTAGCAGAAGCATACATGCTCAATAGGGATCACCCGAAATTGAGAGGCAACTGAATTTCGGCAACCAGGGCATCCAAGTCGGAACGCCGCAAAACTCATCGAGTCAAAGCATTTCGCCCTTTGCGGAAGGAAGTGTGATGGAGAACAAGTAGCAAAAGCATACATGCTCAAGAGGGATCACCCGAAATTCAAAAGCAACTGACTTTCGGCAACCGGGGCATCGAAGTCGGAATGCCGCGAAACTCACCGAGTCAAAGCGTTTCGCTGTTTGCGGAAGGAAGTGTGATGTAGAACAAGTAGCAGAAGCATACATGCTCAACAAGGATCACCCGAAATTCAAAGGCAACTGAATTTCGGCAACCGAGGAATCCAAGTCGGAATAACGCGAAACTCACCGAGTCAAAGCGTTTCGCTGTTTGCGGAAGAGAGTGTGATGTAGAACAAGTATCAGAAGCATACACGCTCAAGAGGGATCACCCAAAATTCAAAGGCTGTTGAATTTCGGCAACCGGGGCATCGAAGTCGGAATACCGCAAAAGTCACCGAATCAAAGGGTTTCGCTGTTTGAGGAAGGAAGTGTGATGTAGAACAAGTAGCAGAAGCATACATGCTCAAGTGGGATCACCCGAAATTCAAAGGCAACTGACTTTCGGCAACCGGGGCATCGAAGTCGGAATGCCGCGAAACTCACCGAGTCAAAGCGTTTCGCTGTTTGCGGAAGGAAGTGTGATGTAGAACAAGTAGCAGAAGCATACATGCTCAAGAGGTATCACCCGAAATTCAAAGGCAACTGAATTTCGGCAACCGGGGCATCGAAGTCGGAATACCGCGAAACTCACCGAGTCAAAGCGTTTCACTATTTGCGGAAGGAAGTGTGATGGAGAACAAGTAGCAAAACCATACATGCTCAAGAGGGATCACCCGAAATGCAAAAGCAACTGACTTTCGGCAACTGGGGCAACGAAGTCGGAATACCGCGAAACTCACCGAGTCAAAGTGTTTCGCTATTTGCGGAAGGAAGTGTGATGTAGAACAAGTAGCAGAAGCATACATGCTCTAGAGGGATCACCTGAAATTCAAAGGCAACTACCTTTGGGCAACCGGAGCATCGAAGTCGGAATGCCGCGAAACTCACCGAGTCAAAGCGTTTAGCCCTTTGTGGAAGAAGTCTGATGTAGAACAAGTAGCAGAAGCATACATGCTCAAGAGGGATCACCCGAAATTCAAAGGCAACTGAATTTCGGCAACAGGGGCATCGATGTCGGAATACCGCGAAACTCACCGAGTCAAAGCGTTTCGCTGTTTGCGGAAGGAAGTGTGATGTAGAACAAGTAGCAGAAGCATACATGCTCAAGAGGGATCACCCGAAATTTCAAAGGCAACTGACTTTCGGCAACCGGAGCATCGAAGTCGGAATGCCGCGAAACTCACCGAGTCAAAGCGTTTGGCCCTTTGCGGAAGAAGTCTGATGTAGAACAAGTAGCAGAAGCATACATGCTCAAGAGGGATCACCCGAAATTCAAAGGCAACTGAATTTCGGCAACCGGGGCATCGAAGTCGGAATACCGCGAAACTCACCGAGTCAAAGCGTTTCACTGTTTGCGGAAGGAAGTGTGATGGAGAACAAGTAGCAAAAGCATACATGCTAAAGAGGGATCACCCGAAATACAAAAGCAACTGACTTTCGGCAACTAGGCATCGAAGTCGGAATACCGCGAAACTCACCGAGTCAAAGCGTTTCGCTATTTGCGGAAGGAAGTGTGATGTAGAACAAGTAGCATAAGTATACATGCTCAAGAGGGATCACCCCAAATTCAAAGGCAACTGAATTTCGGCAACCGGGGCATCGAAGTCGGAATACCGCGAAACTCACCGAGTCAAAGCGTTTCGCTGTTTGCGGAAGGAAGTGTGAAGTAGAACAAGTAGCAGAAGCATACATGCTCAAGAGGGATCACCCAAAATTCAAAGGCAGTTGAATTTCGGTAACCGGGGCATCGAAGTCGGAATACCGCAAAAGTCATCGAGTCAAAGGGTGTCGCTGTTTGAGGAAGGAAGTGTGATGTAGAACAAGTAGCAGAAGCATACAAGCTCAAGAGGGATCACCCGAAATTCAAAGACAACTGAATTTTGGCAACCGGGGCATCGAAGTCGGAATACCGCGAAACTAACCGAGTCAAAGCGTTTCGCTGTTTGCGGAAGGAAGTGTGATGTAGAATAAGTAGCAGAAGCATACATGCTCAAGAGGGATCACCCGAAATTCAAAGGCAACTGACTTTCGGCAACCGTGGCATCGAAGTCGGAAATACCGCAAAAAGTCACCAGTCAAAGGGTTTCGCTGTTTGAGGAAGGAAGTGTGATGTAGAACAAGTAGTAGAAGCATACATGCTCAAGAGGGATCACCCCAAATTCAAAGGCAACTGAATTTCGGCAACCGGGGCATCGAAGTCGGAATACCGCGAAAACTCAACCGAGTCAAAGCGTTTTCGCTGTTTGCGGAAGGAAGTGTGATGTAGAACAAGTAGCAGAAGCATACATGCTCAAGAGGGATCACCCAAAATTCAAAGGCAACTAACTTTCCGCAACCGGAGCATCGAAGTCGGAATGTCGCGAAACTCACCGAGTCAAAGCGTTTGGCCATTTATGGAAGAATTCTGATGTAGAACAAGTAGCAGAAGCATACATGCTCAAGAGGGATCACCCGAAATTCAAAGGCAACTGAATTTCGGCAACCGAGGAATCCAAGTCGGAATAACACGAAACTCACCGAGTCAAAGCGTTTCGCTGTTTGCAGAAGAGAGTGTGATGTAGAACAAGTAGCAGAAGCATACATGCTCAAGAGGGATCACCCGAAATTCAAAGGCAACTGAATTTCAGCAACCGGGGCATCGAAGTCGGAATACCGCGAAACTCACCGAGTAAAAGCGTTTCCCCGTTTGCGGAAGGAAGTGTGATGTAGAACAAGTAGCAGAAGCATACATGCTCAAAGAGGATCACCCCAAATTCAAAGGCAACTGAATTTCGGCAACCGGGGCATCGAAGTCGGAATACCTCGAAACTCACCGATTCAAAGCGTTTCGCTGTTTGCGGAAGGAAGTGTGATGTAGAAAAAGTAGCAGAAGCATACATGCTCAAGAGGGATCACCCGAAATTCAAAGGCAACTGACTTTCGGCAACCGGGGCATCAAAGTCGGAATGCCGCGAAACTCACCAAGTCAAAGCGTTTCGCCGTTTGCGGAAGGAAGTGTGATGTAGAACAAGTAGCATAAGCATACATGGTCAAGAGGGATCACCCGAAATTCAAAGGCAACTGAATTTCAGCAACCGGGGCATCGAAGTCGGAATGCCGCGAAACTCACCGAGTCAAAGCGTTTGGGCATTTGTGGAAGAAGTCTGATGTAGAACAAGTAGCAGAAGCATACATGCTCAAGAGGGATCACCCGAAATTCAAAAGCAACTGAATTTCGGCAACCGGGGAATCCAAGTCGGAATGCCACGAAACTCACCGAGTCAAAGCTTTTCGCTGTTTGCGGAAGAGAGTGTGATGTAGAACAAGTAGCAGAAGCATACATGCTGATTAGTACTTAAAAGTGCATGTTTATCAAGGTTTTATATCATCATTTTGCACTTGAAGTATCAATAACTCCTTAACTAAAGCATGTTTTATAATAACAAGTTTGATATTATAAGATACCTTAATTTATGGTAAATGCTCATTTTAAATGCAGGACTATCACATAAATAAAAGGATTGATTGATGAGTTTAAGCATTGAAAGTTAAAGGACAAAGAGATGGCCAAACTTAGAAAAGAGATGTCGGTGCAGTCCAAACCGGAACATTGCTCGGTAATTGGATCATATCTGGAGCTCTAGAATTTCGGATTTAGGTCCACTTTATATGGATGGAAAGGTAAGACAAAAGCCTACAACTTTCATGAGGAGCCCAAGATTTGAAAAGGTCGTTTTGAAGTCCAAATTGAAAGGAACAACGAAGAAGTCCGAAGCTGTCCTGCAGCCCAAACACTATTTAGTGTTCAGCCCATATCTTGAGTTTCTAGAAGTCCCAAATGACCTCATCTTTTTTTTGTTGGAAAGCTGAGACAATTTCCTAGAACATTCTTGAGATTCTGGGCAAATTATGATGTTAGCAATGACGTCTTTTGATCAGACAAGAAGATAAGGATTGTTATCTTAGTCAAGATGTGGCCACCCACTCATCAATTAGTCAACAAATCAATAGTTCCAAATTTTGGCCTATAAAAGGAGGCACTTACATGTATTGAGGCATCTTGGTTTTCCAGATCAAGATCATCCTCTTGCTTTCTCTCTTTGTATTGCTTATGTTTTTCTTTCATTAATATCAAGTTTATGCACTTCATTTCCTTTCTTTTACTTAGTTAACTTCTTTCTCATTTATGTTCTTATCTTGTCTATTTATGTTTCTTTCTTTCATTATGTTTAGCTAAGTTAATTATGTCAAGGTGAAAAGGGTACACTAATGGTGTAAGAATAAGTATAATATAAACTTAACATGGACCTTAACGTTGGATACTAACATGTTTTATATTTGTTATCCTGTTCACTTTTAATACTTTGCTTGTTAAATGGTTAAACTAGATTTATGTTGTATAACAGTTGGTACAACAAATACTTGGTACTTTCATAGCCATACTGTATGGTATAACCGACACCTGAGCTATGAAAGGGACTTGATTTGTTGTTAACATAAGTTATAATCATGAATGCCTGCCAACATTTACAAGTATTAGCTTTATTCGAATAAGACAACTAATGTAATCATGTTAACAATTTATAATCTGATTGGAACCTCCTTTATGTGTGGTTTCCAATTGAGTAAATAAGAGTTTATATTATACTTGTTTGAAGAACCATTAGTGGATCCTCTAACCTTGAACATTCGTTTTTATCATTGTTAATCCTACATTAATCTTTCCAACTCAAAAGTTCTCATTAATTTCTTCATCTACTTCTATTACTACTACTACTACTACTACTATTATTTTTATTATTATTGTTGTTGTTGTTATTTACATTCTGTAATATATCCCTTTGATCTTTTCATAAACTCAGTATATAGGCTGGAAACCTGTGACCCGATCTTTTGGATCATTCTCAGGTGTAACAACGCCACGTACTGAGTATTATAATTATTGTTATTGTTATTGTTATTGTTATTGTTGTTGTTGTTGTATTGTTATTTATAATTTATACAATTAACCTCTCCGTGGTTCGACCCCGGTCTTGCCGGGTTATTTATTACTTCGACACTCCTGCACTTGGGAAAAGACATCAAGCTTTTGGTCGTGTCACATGCTCAAAGAGGGATCACCCGAAAATTGAGAAGGCAACTGAATTTCGGCAACCAGGGCATCCAAGTCGGAATGCCGCAAAACTCATCGAGTCAAAGCATTTCGCCCTTTGCGGAAGGAAGTGTGATGGAGAACAAGTAGCAAAAGCATACATGCTCAAGAGGGATCACCCGAAATTCAAAAGCAACTGACTTTCGGCAACTGGGGCATCGAAGTCGGAATGCCGCGAAACTCACCGAGTCAAAGCGTTTCGCTGTTTGCGGAAGGAAGTGTGATGTAGAACAAGTAGCAGAAGCATACATGCTCAACAAGGATCACCCGAAATTCAAAGGCAACTGAATTTCAGCAACCGGGGCATCGAAGTCGGAATACCGCGAAACTCACCGAGTCAAAGCGTTTCACTGTTTGCGGAAGGAAATGTGATGGAGAACAAGTAGAACAAGCATACATGCTCAAGAGGGATCACCCGAAATGCAAAAGCAACTGACTTTCGGCAACTGGGGCATCGAAGTCGGAATACCGCGAAACTCACCGAGTCAAAGCGTTTCGCTTTTTGCGGAAGGAAGTGTGATGTAGAACAAGTAGCAGAAGCATACATGCTCAAGAGGGATCACCCGAAATTCAAAGGCAACTGACTTTCGGCAACCGGAGCATCGAATTCGGAATGCCGCGAAACTCACCGAGTCAAAGCGTTTGGCCCTTTGTGGAAGAAGTCTGATGTAGAACAAGTAGCAGAAGCATACATGGTCAAGAGGGATCACCCGAAATTCAAAGGCAACTGAATTTCGGCAACAGGGGCATCGATGTCGGAATACCGCGAAACTCACCGAGTCAAAGCGTTTGGCCCTTTGCGGAAGAAGTCTGATGTAGAACAAGTAGCAGAAGCATACATGCTCAAGAGGGATCACCCGAAACTCAAAGGCAACTGAATTTCGGCAACCGGGGCATCGAAGTCGGAATACTGCGAAACTCACCGAGTCAAAGCGTTTCACTGTTTGCGGAAGGAAGTGTGATGTAGAACAAGTAGCAGAAGCATACATGCTCAAGAGGGATCACCCGAAATTCAAAGGCAACCGACTTTCGACAACCGGAGCATCGAAGTCGGAATGCCGCGAAACTCACCGAGTCAAAGCGTTTGGCCCTTTGCGGAAGAAGTCTGATGTAGAACAAGTAGCAGAAGCATACATGCTCAAGAGGGATCACCCGGAATGCAAAGGCAAATGAATTTCGGCAACCGGGGCATCGAAGTCGGAATACCGCGAAACTCACCGAGTCAAAGCGTTTCACTGTTTGCGGAAGGAAGTGTGATGTAGAACAAGTAGCAGAAGCATACATGCTCAAGAGGGATCACCCGAAATTCAAAGGCAACTGAATTTCAGCAACCGGGGCATCGAAGTCGGAATACCGCGAAACTCACCGAGTAAAAGCGTTTCCCCGTTTGCGGAAGGAAGTGTGATGTAGAACAAGTAGCAGAAGCATGCATGGTCAAGAGGGATCACCCGAAATTCAAAGGCAACTGAATTTCAGCAACCGGGGCATAGAAGTCGAAATGCCGCGAAACTCACCGAGTCAAAGCGTTTCGCTGTTTGCGGAAGGAAGTGTGATGTAGAAACAAGTAGCAGAAGCATACATGCTCAAGAGGGATCACCCGAAATTCAAAGGCAACTGAATTTCGGCAACCGGGGCATCCAAGTCGGAATGCCGCAAAACTCATCGAGTCAAAGCATTACGCCCTTTGCGGAAGGAAGTGTGATGGAGAACAAGTAGCATAAGCATACATGCTCAAGAGGGATCACCCCAAATTCAAAGGCAACTGAATTTCGGCAACCGGGGCATCGAAGTCGGAATGCCGCGAAACTCACCGAGTCAAAGCGTTTCGCTGTTTGCGGAAGGCAGTGTGATGTAGAACAAGTAGCAGAAGCATACATGCTCAAGAGGGATCACCCCAAATTCAAAGGCAACTGAATTTCGGCAACCGGGGCATCGAAGTCGGAATGCCGCGAAATTCACCGAGTCAAAGCGTTTGGGCATTTGTGGAAGAAGTCTGATGTAGAACAAGTAGCAGAAGCATACATGCTCAAGAGGGATCACCCGAAATTCAAAAGCAACTGAATTTCAGCAACTGAGGAATCCAAGTCGGAATGCCACGAAACTCACCGTGTCAAAGCATTTCGCTGTTTGCGGAAGAGAGTGTGATGTAGAACAAGTAGCAGAAGCATACATGCTCAAGAGGGATCACCCGAAATTCAAAGGCAACTGACTTTCGGCAACCGGGGCATCGAAGTCGGAATACCGCGAAACTCACCGAGTCAAAGCGTTTCGCTTTTTGCGGAAGGCAGTGTGATGTAGAACAAGTAGCAGAAGCATACATGCTCAAAGAGGGATCACCCAAATTCAAAGGCAACCGACTTTCGACAAACCGGAGCATCGAAGTCGGAATGCCGCGAAACTCACCGAGTCAAAGCGTTTGGCCCTTTGCGGAAGAAAGTCTGATGTAGAACAAGTAGCAGAAAGCATATACATGCTCAAGAGGGATCACCCGGAATGCAAAGGGCAAATGAATTTTCGGCAACCGGGGGCATCGAAGTCGGAATACCGCGAAACTCACCGAGTCAAAAGCGTTTCACTGTTTTGCGGAAGGGAAGTGTGATGTAGAACAAGTAGCAGAAGCATACATGCTCAAGAGGGATCAACCCGAAATTCAAAGGCAACTGAATTTCAGCAACCGGGGCATCGAAGTCGGAATACCGCGAAACTCACCGAGTAAAAGCGTTTCCCCGTTTGCGGAAGGAAAAGTGTGATGTAGAAACAAGTAGCAGAAGCATGCATGGTCAAGAGGGATCACCCGAAATTCAAAGGCAACTGAAATTTCAGGCAACCGGGGCATAGAAGTCGAAATGCCGCGAAACTCACCGAGTCAAAGCGTTTCGCTGTTTGCGGAAGGAAGTGTGATGTAGAACAAGTAGCAGAAGCATACATGCTCAAAGAGGGATCACCCCCGAAATTCAAAGGCAACTGAATTTCGGCAAAACGGGGCATCCAAGTCGGAATGCCGCAAAAACTCATCGAGTCAAAAGCATTACGCCCTTTGCGGAAGGAAGTGTGATGGAGAACAAGTAGCATAAGCATACATGCTCAAGAGGGATCACCCCAAATTTCAAAGGCAACTGAATTTCCGGCAACCGGGGCATCGAAGTCGGAATGCCGCGAAACTCACCGAGTCAAAGCGTTTCGCTGTTTGCGGAAGGCAAGTGTGATGTAGAAACAAGTAGCAGAAGCATACATGCTCAAGAGGGATCACCCAAATTCAAAGGCAACTGAATTTCGGCAACCGGGGCATCGAAGTTCGGAATGCCGCGAAAATTCACCGAGTCAAAGCGTTTGGGGCATTTTGTGGAAGAAGTCTGATGTAGAAACAAGTAGCAGAAGCATACATGCTCAAGAGGGATCACCCGAAATTCAAAAGCAACTGAATTTCAGCAACTGAGGAATCCAAGTCGGAATGCCACGAAACTCACCGTGTCAAAGCGTTTCGCTGTTTGCGGAAGAGAGTGTGATGTAGAACAAGTAGCAGAAGCATACATGCTCAAGAGGGATCACCCGAAATTCAAAGGCAACTGACTTTCGGCAACCGGGGCATCGAAGTCGGAATACCGCGAAACTCACCGAGTCAAAGCGTTTCGCTTTTTGCGGAAGGCAGTGTGATGTAGAACAAGTAGCAGAAGCATACATGCTCAAGAGGGATCACCCCAAATTCAAAGGCAACTGAATTTCGGCAACCGGGGCATCGAAGTCGGAATGCCGCGAAATTCACCGAGTCAAAGCGTTTGGGCATTTGTGGAAGAAGTCTGATGTAGAACAAGTAGCAGAAGCATACATGCTCAAGAGGGATCACCCGAAATTCAAAAGCAACTGAATTTCAGCAACTGAGGAATCCAAGTCGGAATGCCACGAAACTCACCGTGTCAAAGCGTTTCGCTGTTTGCGGAAGAGAGTGTGATGTAGAACAAGTAGCAGAAGCATACATGCTCAAGAGGGATCACCCGAAATTGAGAGGCAACTGAATTTCGGCAACCGGGGCATCCAAGTCGGAATGCCTCAAAACTCATCGAGTCAAAGCATTACGCCCTTTGCGGAAGGAAGTGTGATGGAGAACAAGAAGCATAAGCATACATGCTCAAGAGGGATCACCCGAAAATTCAAAGCAACTGAACTTTCGGCAACTAGGGCATCGAAGTCGGAATGCCGTGAAACTCTCCGAGTCAAAGCGTTTCGCCGTTTGCAGAAGGAAGTGTGATGTAGAACAAGTAGCAGAAGCATACAAGCTCAAGAGGGATCACACGAAATTCAAAGGGAACTGAATTTTGGCAACCGGGGCATCGAAGTCGGAATACCTCGAAACTCACCGAGTCAAAGCGTTTCGCTGTTTGTGGAAGGAAGTGTGATGTAGAACAAGTAGCAGAAGCATACATGCTCAAGAGGGATGACCCGAAATTCAAAGGCAGCGGACTTTCGGCAACCGGGGCATCAAAGTCGGATTGCCGCGAAACTCACCGAGTCAAAGCGTTTCGCCGTTTGCGGAAGGAAGTGTGATGTATAACAAGTAGCAGAAGCATACATGCTCAAGAGGGATCGCCCGAAATTCAAAGGCAACTGATGTTCGACAACCGGGGATTCGAAGTCGGAATACCGCGAAACTCACCGACTCAAAGATTTCGCTGTTTGTGGAAGGAAGTGTCATGTAGAACAAGTAGCAAAAGCATACATGCTCAAGAGGGATCACCCGAAATTCAAAGGCAACTGACTTTCGGCAACCGGGGCATCAATGTCGGAATGCCGCGAAACTCACCGAGTCAAAGCGTTTCGCCGTTTGCGGAAGGCAGTGTGATGTAGAACAAGTAGCAGAAGCAAACATGCTCAAGAGGGATCACCTGAAATTCAAAGGCAACTGAATTTCAGCAACCGGGGCATCGAAGTCGGAATGCCGCGAAACTCACCGAGTCAAAGCGTTTGGCCATTTGTGGAAGAAGTCTGATGTAGAACAAGTAGCAGAAAGCATACATGCTCAAGAGGGATCACCCGAAATTCAAAGGCAACTGAATTTCGGCAACCGAGGAATCCAAGTTGGAATGCCGCGAAACTCACCGAGTCAAAGCGTTTCGCTGTTTGCGGAAGAGAGTGTGATGTAGAACAAGTAGCAGAAGCATACATGCTCAAGAGGGATCACCCAAAATTCAAAGGCAACTGAATTTCGGCAACCGGGGCATCGAAGTCGGAATACCGCAAAAGTCACCGAGTCAAAGGGTTTCGCTGTTTGAGGAAGGAAGTGTGATGTAGAACAAGTAGCAAAAGCATACATGCTCAAGAGGGATCACCCGAAATTCAAAGGCAACTGAATTTCGGCAACCGGGGCATCGAAGGCGGAATATCGCGAAACTCACCGAGTCAAAGCGTTTCACTGTTTGCGGAATGAAGTGTGATGTAGAACAAGTAGCAGAAGCATACATGGTCAAGAGGGATCACCCGAAATTCAAAGGCAATTGACTTTCAGCAACTGGGGCATCCAAGTCGGAATGCCGCGAAACTCACCGAGTCAAAGCGTTTCGCCGTTTGCGGAAGGCAGTGTGTTGTAGAACAAGTAGCAGAAGCATACATCGTCAAGAGGGATCACCTGAAATTCAAAGGCAACTGAATTTCAACAACCGGGGCATCGAAGTCGGAATGCCGCGAAACTCACCGAGTCAATGCGTTTGGCCATTTGTGGAAGAAGTCTGATGTAGAACAAGTAGCAGAAGCATACATGCTCAAGAGGGATCACCCGAAATTCAAAAGCAACTGAATTTCGGCAACCGAGGAATCCAAGTCGGAATGCCACGAAACTCACCGAGTCAAAGCGTTTCGCTGTTTGCGGAAGAGAGTTTGATGGAGACCAAGTAGCAGAAGCATACATGCTCAAGAGGGATCACCCGAAATTGAGAGGCAACTGAATTTTGGCAACCGGGGCATCTAAGTCGGAATGCCACAAAACTCATCGAGTCAAAGCATTACGCCTTTTGCGGAAGGAAGTGTGATGGAGAACAAGTAGCAAAAGCATACATGCTCAAGAGGGATCACCTAAAATTCAAAAGCAACTGACTTTCGGCAACTGGGGCATCGAAGTCGGAATGCCGCGAAACTCACTGAGTCAAAGCGTTTCGCCGTTTGTGGAAGGAAGTGTGATGTAGAACAAGTAGCAGAAGCATACATGCTCAAGAGGGATCACCCAAAATTCAAAGGCAACTGAATTTCGGCAACCGGGGCATCGAAGTCGGAATACCACAAAAGTCACCGAGTCAAAGGGTTTCACTGTTTGAGGAAGGGAGTGTGATGTAGAACAAGTAGCAGAAGCATACAAGCTTAAGAGGGAACACCCGAAATTCAAAGGCAACTGAATTTTGGCAACCGGGGCATCGAAGTCGGAATACCGTGAAACTCACCGAGTCAAAGCGTTTCGCTGTTTGCGGAAGGAAGTGTGATGTAGAACAAGTAGCAGAAGCATACATGCTCAAGAGGGATAACCCGAAATTCAAAGGCAGCGGACTTTCCGCAACCGGGGCATCGAAGTCGGAATACCACGAAACTCACCGAGTCAAAGCGTTTCGCTGTTTGCGAAAGGAAGTGTGATGTAGAACAAGTAGCAGAAGCATACATGCTCAAGAGGGATCACCCGAAATTCAAAGGCAACCGACTTTCGGCAACCGGGGCATCGAAGTCTGAATGGCGCGAAACTCACCGAGTCAAAGCGTTTCGCCGTTTGCGGAAGGAAGTGTGATGTAGAACAAGTAGCAGAAGCATACATGGTTGCTTGACCGCCTTTTATGATCGGCTTGTTTTAACTTGCAAGTGCACGAGTGTGCGATGTAGCAGTTAACTCGGTAAGATCGAGGTCATATCCACAAAGAGCTAGATCTGGAAATTAAGCTAGGTAACAACAACAAAAAACTCAAGAAAATTAAAATTAACAATAACTTGGTTGAAAATAATTGATGGATTTGTTTTCAAAGATGAAAACGTGTAAATAGATTTTAAAAGACAAGAAAAAGTAAGTCTTGGTCCAAATCAATTTTAATGGTGATGTATTGGTGATTTCTTCAACATATATAAGATAACTCAACCTAATATCAACGATGGTGATATTAGATCGGAAGATATTACAATGAAGTTTAAAGGATGAAGATTAATTATTGCTTAAGAATGAACAAATACTTTCAAATTAAGTAAGACATTGAATCAAGCAATCTCTATACCAAAACTAAGGTTTGTGCATAAAAATTCAAGATTATAACATTACCTAAATGATTTCTAAAATTTATTTGCAATAATAAAACATTCATGAAGAAAATGAGAAGATAAACATTAAGATTCATTCATATCTTAAAGAACTCACCTCAATCACCATCATCCTTGATTTGGATCCAAGAAAGAGATTAGTCAACCATGATTATATATAAGAACACTTTAATAAACATGAAATAACTTGAATCAAACTGAAATAATAAGTTTTACAAACTAAAGAACCGAAATCTACAAAGAAGAACACAACAGAATTTCAGTAAAAATTCGGACACAAATCTGACTCTAACTTTGGACAGAAATTCGACCCTCTTAGAAGCCTCCCCTGGAGATGGCTATGAGAGACATATTTATAGGCAATTCTGTTAGTTTTCCATATCATTAAAGAACAGCTCATTTGGACATCTGAGTCAACAGTTATGGGCAAACCACCGAAAGGTGTTCTGGAAAATTAAATCAGGCCAGCTTGGAGAACACTTTGGTGCACGTTTTTCTTCCTCCTTTATGAGCTGTTTCTTTCTTCTTTTTGACCCAAAATAATGTCACAATGTCCCCTCCAGCTTTCCATCCATGTGCTTGCCCTCTTGGATCAATTAATTGCCCAAAATAAATCAAATGTTATTTGTTGTGTGGACATGTAAGATCATGGATTGTGATTGGGCTGATTTGGGGCTGATTTGGGGCTGAACTTGAGGCTGAATTTGAGCATCAAATAAGTATACAAATGGACATATTATTTGGGCTAAGATTGACATTGAAACCTTGAGTGTTTGATGGTTGAAGTTTGCACACAACATAAGGCAAGTTTGGGCTTGAAATAGATCATATGATATTCTTTTCTAGAATTGGAATAGAATTTGATTTTTGGGGCAAATTTAGAGCACTAATTTTGAACCAAGATTTGCTTCAATCTTTCAACTAAATTTCTCTTCAATTCTTTGTTCCGATTCTGACGTTGAATTTTCTGAAATAATTCATTTAAGCTCCAAAACCCTATCGAAACATTAAAAGAAACTTCATTACTAAAAAAGCACATCACTTATTATAAAAACCCAAATAAAAACAATAAATACATATGTAAAATAAAAGACTTAATGATACTTTTTGATGCACAATCACACCCCCCAACTTAGATTTTGCCTAGTCCTCAAGCAAAACAAAACATAAAACCTTTAAAATAAAAACAATAATAATACATAATTAGGCTCGACTCATCACACACTTAAAGGACCTATCATGCAAACATTGGTATCTTTAACTTGGTGCACACAATAGCAAATAAAGAAAAATAAGCATACTCACATGCTCTAAGTCAAACATCCATACAAAATTCCAAATTCAATCGTATTTATCATGCAACCAACATAAATTGATTCACAGCGAAAACTCAACTTGTAATCTTCCCTTTTCACTACTACAAACAAGGTAGCAAACTAAAGAAATATCTATATATATTTTTTTCCCTTTTTTTTTTTTCTTTTTTTTTTTTGAAGATATTATTTATTCTTTTTCTTTAAGTGGTCACTTCCCTTTTGACACGAATACAAACATTTGTGATGAATGCACCCGGTTTACTCACAAAGTCACACAACTTAAAGTGCTTTTGCATACTCATATTTCAAAGCTGCCTTTTGGACGTAAAGAATAAACATTTTGTGATGAATACCCTAGTTACTTGAGCAACTCAAAAACATTGGAGTAGATAGAACTTTGTACACATTTATTTATTTATTTGTGTAATAATTATTACTTTATTTACTTAAACCTTGTTTAGGACTAGATCAAAAGGGATAAATCACAAGTAAAGCATCACACTCCATCTTTCATGCATAATCACACAACTCACACAACTTTTTACAAGGAAAGATGTACTTCAATAATCTTAAAAAAAAAAGTATGCTATATCTTGCTTTATAAGATATTAATCTATCCCAAATTAAAGCATGCAATGTTCAAACACAATAATGAATCCAAAAATGTAATGTTGATCCTAAACAAGTCTCATTACATTCGAATGCAAGTTTTTTTTTTTAAACAAGCATGGTTATCTCAAGCATTCAACATAATCAAATATCTAAAATTAAGTTTTACATTATCCTCAATGTAAAAAAGAAAGAGAAGAAAAGTATAACGATTAGAAAACTGTTACTCCCCTTTTGTTTTCAAGGATGAATGTCTGATTGACTTGGACATGAGCTGACTTCTTGCTTGATTTTTTTTTTAACCCTGCATATCACAACTAAAAGAAAACATTGATTTTTTTTTTTTTTGAAAATAAAGAACCTCACACCCCCCAACTTAAAATACTGCATGTCCCTAATGCATGAACAAGAAAATATAAAAGATGGAAGAAAGAAGAAAAGAAAAAAAATAATAAAAAAATAAATGAAAAATAAAAATAAAAAACTCATTACTTGTGATACTACAATGGTATTGGATCTTCAAGATCCAATGTCTCAACTTCAGCCACAACGTTTTCAAGATAAGGTTTCAATCGATGACCATTTACTTTGAAACATTTCCATTCTTAGGATTTTCTACCTCAAATGCACCATGCTCAGATATGGATTTAATCACAAATGGACCAATCCATTTTTGTCCTCAACTTCCCAGGAAAGAGATGTAATCGTGAATTATAGCAAGAGAACCTTTTGACCAATATGAAAGGATTTTCTAAAATATGTTTATCATGCAAAAACTTGCATCTTATGTTTTGAAAATTTTTTGCATTTTCAAATGCATCATTTCTCAGCTCCTCTAATTCATCCAATTGAAGCTTTCTATTTTTGCCAAACTTCATTTTCATTTCATTGTCATTGAATTGCCGGATGGCCCAATATGCACGATGCTCACTCTCAACCAGGGAGATGACAA
>NW_027340131.1:436343-475473 GCF_005239225.2 Populus alba | reverse complement strand
GTGCCCGTGTTCTGCCGGAATTCAGTTGCCTTTGAATTCTCGGGTTGATCCCTCTTGAGCATGTATGCCTCTGTAGTTGTGCTAACATCACACTTCCGTCCGCAAACAGCGAAACACTTTGACTCGGTAGTGTTCGCGTCATTTTTGTTTCCCCGTTGCCACGAAATTCAGTGCCTTTGAATTCGGGTGATCCCTTTGAGCATGTATGCTTCTGCGACTTGGTCTACATCACACTTTCCTTCCGCACAACAGTCGAAACGCTTTGACTCGGTGAGTTTCGCGGGGCATTCCGACTTCGATGCTCCGCCGAAATTCAGTTGCCTTGAATTTCGGATGATCCCTCCTTTAGCATGTATGCTTCTGCGAACTGCTGTTCTAGATCAATGACTTTTCCGCAAACTGTGAAAGGATTGAAATTCTTGACTCGATCAGTTTTGCGGATCCCCCGACTTCGTGCCCGTTGCCGAAAATTCAGTTGCCTTGATATCGGGTATCCCATCTTTGAGCATTTGTATGCTTCTGCTACTTGTTCTACATCAACACTTCTTTCCGCAAACAGCGAAATCTTTGACTCGGTGAGTTTCGCGCATTCCGGACTTCGATGACCCCGGTAGCCGAAAATTCAGTTGCCTTTGAATTTCGGGTGATCCCTCTTGAGGCATGTATTGCTCTGCGACTAGTTCTACATTCACACTTCCTTCCGCAACAGCGAAAACGCTTTAACGACTCTGAGTTTCGCACATTCCGACTTCGGATTCCCCGGTTGCCGAAATTCAGTTGCCTTTTGAATTTCGGGTGATCCATCTTGAGCATGTATGCTTCTGCGACTTGTTCTACATTCAGACTTTCTTCCACAAACCGAAACGCTTTCTCGGTGAGTTTCGCAGGCATTCCGACTTTCGATGCCCCGGTTGCCGAAATTCAGTTGCCTTGAATTTTCGGGTTGATCCCTCTTGAGCATGTATGCCTCTGCCTACTTGTTTCTACATCACACTTCTTCCGCAAACAGCGAAAACGCTTTGAACTCGTGTTTGAGTTTCGCGTCATTCCGACTTGGATTCCCCGGTTGCCGAAATTCAGTTGCCTTTGAATTTCGGGTGATCCCTCTTGAGCATGTATGCTTCTGCGACTTGTTCTACATCAGACTTTCTTCCACAAACAGCGAAACGCTTTGACTCGGTGAGTTTCACGGCATTCCGACTTCGATGCCCCAGGTTGCCGAAATTCAGTTGCCTTTGAATTAGGGTGATCCCTCTTGAGCATGTATGCTTCTGCTACTTGTTCTAGATCACATTTACTTCCGAAAACATCGAAATTCTTTGACTCGATCAGTTTCGCGGCATTCGGACTTCGATTGCCCCGCGCGAAATTCAGTTGCCTTTGAATTTCGGGGTGATCCCTCTTGAGCATGTATTGCTTCTGATACTTGTTCTACATCTCACTTCCTTCCGCAAAACACGAAAATGCTTTGACTCGATGAGTTTCGCGGCATTCCGACTTCGATGCCAAGGTTGCCGAAATTCAGTTGCGTTTGAATTTCGGGTGATCCATCTTGAGCATGTATGCTTCTGCGACTAGCTCTACATCAGACTTCATCCGCAAATGGCCAAACGCTTTGGCTCGGTGAGTTTCGCGGCATTCCGACTTCGATGCCCCGGTTGCCGAAATTCAATTGCCTTTGAATTTCGGTTGATCCCTCTTGAGCATGTATGCTTCTGCTACTGTTCTACACCACACTTCCTTCCGCAAACAGCGAAACGCTTTGACTCGGTGAGTTTCGCGGCATTCCGACTTCGATGCCCGGTGCCGAAATTCAGTTGCCTTTGAATTTCGGGTGATCCCTCTTGAGCGTGTATGCCTCTGCTACATGTTCTACATCACACTTCCTTCCGCAAACAGCGAAACGCTTTGACTCGGTGAGTTTCGCGTCATTTCGACTTGGATTCCCCGGCTGCCGAAATTCAGTTGCCTTTGAATTTCGGGTGATCCCTCTTCAGCATGTATGCTTCTGCGACTTGTTCTACAGATTCTTCTTCCGCAAATGCAAATAGTTTGACAAATTCAAATTTCGGTGATCGGCATTTTGACTCGGTGAGTTTCGCGGCATTCCAACTTCGATGACCTAGTTGCCGAAATTCAGTTGCCTTTGAATTTCGGGTGATCCCTCTTGAGCATGTATGCTTCTGCGACTTGGTCTACATCACACTTCCTTCCGCAAACGGCAAAAGGCTTTCAGTTGGTCAGTTTCGCGGCATTCCGCCTTCGATGCCCCGGTAGCCGAAATTCAGTTGCCTTTGAATTTCGGGTGATCCCTCTTTAGCATGTATGCTTCTGCGACTAGTTCTACATATGACTTCTTCCGCAAATGGCCAAACGCTTTGGCTCGGTGAGTTTCGCGGCATTCCGACTTCGATGACCTAGTTGCCGAAATTCAGTTGCCTTTGAATTTCGGGTGATCCCTCTTTGAGCATGTATGCTTCTGCGACTTGGTATACATCACACTTCCTTCCGAAACGGCGAAAGGCTTTTCACTTTGGTGAGTTTCGCGGCATTCCGACTTCGATGCCCCGGTAGCCGAAATTTAGTTGCCTTTGAATTTCGGGTGATCCCTCTTGAGCATGTATGCCTCTGCTACTTGTTCTACATCACACTTCCTTCCGCAAACAGCGAAACGCTTTGACTCGGTGAGTTTCGCGTCATTCCGACTTGGATTCCCCGGCTGCCGAAATTCAGTTGCCTTTGAATTTCGGGTGTGATCCCTCTTGAGCATGTATGCTTCTGCGACTTGTTCTACATCAGACTTCTTCCACAAATGGCCAAACGCTTTGGCTCGATGAGTTTCGCGGCATTCCGACTTCGATGCCCCGGTTGCCGAAATTCAGTTGCCTTTGAATTTCGGTGATCCCTCTTGAGCATGTATGCCTCTGCTACTTGTTCTACATCACACTTCCTTCCGCAAACAGCGAAACGCTTTGACTCGGTTAGTTCGCGTCATTCCGACTTCGATTCCCCGGTTGCTGAAATTCAGTTGCCTTTGAATTTCGGGTGATCCCTCTTTAGCATGTATGCTTCTGCGACTTGTTCTACATCAGACTTTCTTCCACAAACAGCGAAACGCTTTGACTCGGTGAGTTTCACGGCATTCCGACTTCGATGCCCCGGTTGCCGAAATTCAGTTGCCTTTGAATTTAGGGTGATCCCTCTTGAGCATGTATGCTTCTGCTACTTGTTCTAGATCACATTTACTTCCGAAAACATCGAAATTGTTTGACTCGATCAGTTTCGCGGCATTCGGACTTCGATGCCCCGGCTGCCGAAATTCAGTTGCCTTTGAATTTCGGGTGATCCCTCTTGAGCATGTATGCTTCTGATACTTGTTCTACATCTCACTTCCTTCCGCAAACAGCGAAATGCTTTGACTCAGTGAGTTTCGCGGCATTCCGACTTCGATGCCAAGGTTGCCGAAATTCAGTTGCGTTTGAATTTCGGGTGATCCATCTTGAGCATGTATGCTCCTGCGACTAGCTCTACATCAGACTTCATCCGCAAATGGCCAAACGCTTTGGCTCAGTGAGTTTCGCGCATTCCGACTTCGATGCCCCGGTTGCCGAAATTCAATTTGCCTTTGAATTTCGGGTGATCCCTCTTGAGCATGTATGCTTCTTGCTACTTGTTCTACACCACACTTCCTTCCGCAAACAGCGAAACGCTTTGACTCGGTGAGTTTCGCGGGCATTCCGACTTCGATGCCCCCGGATGCCGAAATTCAGTTGCCTTTGAATTTCTAGAGATCCCTCTTGAGCGTGTATGCCTCTGCTACATGTTCTACATCACACTTCCTTCCGCAAACAGCGAAACGCTTTGACTCGGTGAGTTTCGCGTTCATTTCGACTTGGATTCCCCGGCTGCCGAAATTCAGTTGCCTTTGAATTTCGGGTGATCCCTCTTCAGCATGTATGCTTCTGCGACTTGTTCTACATCAGACTTCTTCCGCAAATGGCCAAACGCTTTGCCTCAATTAGTTTCGCGGCATTCCGACTTCGATGCCACCGGTTTGCCGAAATTCAGTTGCCTTTGAATTTTCGGTTGATCCCTCTTTAGCATCTATGCTTCTGCGACTAGTTCTACATCAGACTTCTTCTGCAAATGGCCAAACGCTTTGGCTCGGTGAGTTTCGCGGCATTCCCAACTTCGATGACCTAGTTGCCGAAATTCAGTTGCCTTTGAATTTCGGTGATCCCTCTTGAGCATGTATGCTTCTGCGACTTGGTCTACATCACACTTCCTTCCGCAAACGGCGAAAGGCTTTCAGTTGGTGAGTTTCGCGGCATTCCGACTTCGATGCCCCGGTTGCCGAAATTCAGTTGCCTTTGAATTTCGGGTGATCCCTCTTGAGCATGTATGCTTCTGCACACTTGTTCTACACCGCACTTCCTTCCGCAAAGGGCGTAACGCTTTCACTCGATGAGTTTCGCGGCATTCCGACTTCAATGCCCTGGTTTCCGAAATTCAGTTGCCTTTGAATTTCGGGTGATCCATCTTGAGCATGTATGCTTCTGCGACTAGTTTCTACATATGACTTCTTCCGCAAATGGCCAAACGCTTTGGCTCGGTGAGTTTCGCGGCATTCCGACTTCGATGACCTAGTTGCCGAAATTCAGTTGCCTTTGAATTTCGGGTGATCCCTCTTGAGCATGTATGCTTCTGCGACTTGGTATACATCACACTTCCTTCCGCAACGGCTTTGAAATCCGGCTTTCTACTTGGCAGTTTGACTCGCGCGGCATTCCGACTTGGATTCCCCGCTTGCCGAAATTCAGTTGCCTTTGAATTTCGGGTGATCCCTCTTGAGCATGTATGCTTCTGCGACTTGTTCTACATCAGACTTCTTCCACAAATGGCCAAACGCTTTGGCTCGTGAGTTTCGCGGCATTCCGACTTCGATGCCCCGGTTGCCGAAATTCAGTTGCCTTTTGAATTTATCGGGTGATCCCTCTTGAGCATGTATGCCTCTGCTACTTGTTTCTACATCACACTTCCTTCCGCAAACAGCGAAACGCTTTGACTCGGTTAGTTTCGCGTCATTCCGACTTGGATTCCCCGGTTGCCGAAATTCAGTTGCCTTTGAATTTCGGGTGATCCCTCTTTAGCATGTATGCTTCTGCGACTTGTTCTACATCAGACTTTCTTCCACAAACAGCGAAACGCTTTGACTCGGTGAGTTTCACGGCATTCCGACTTCGATGCCCCGGTTGCCGAAATTCAGTTGCCTTTGAATTTAGGGTGATCCCTCTTGAGCATGTATGCTTCTGCTACTTGTTCTAGATCACATTTACTTCCGCAAACATCGAAATTCTTTGACTCGATCAGTTTCGCGGCATTCGGACTTCGATGCCCCGGCTGCCGAAATTCAGTTGCCTTTGAATTTCGGGTGATCCCTCTTGAGCATGTATGCTTCTGATACTTGTTCTACATCTCACTTCCTTCCGCAAACAGCGAAATGCTTTGACTCAGTGAGTTTTGCGGCATTCCGACTTCGATGCCAAGGTTGCCGAAATTCAGTTGCGTTTGAATTTCGGGTGATCCATCTTGAGCATGTATGCTCCTGCGACTAGCTTCTACATCAGACTTCATCCGCAAATGGCCAAACGCTTTGGCTCAGTGAGTTTTCGCGGCATTCCGACTACGATGCCCCGGTTGCCGAAATTCAATTGCCTTTGAATTTCGGGTGATCCCTCTTGAGCATGTATGCTTCTGCTACTTGTTCTACACCACACTTCCTTCCGCAAACAGCGAAACGCTTTGACTCGGTGAGTTTCGCGTCATTCCGACTTCGATTGCCCCGGATGCCGAAATTCAGTTGCCTTTGAATTTCTAGAGATCCCTCTTGAGCGTGTATCCCTTTGCTACATGTTCTACATCACACTTCCTTCCGCAAACAGCCGAACGCTTTGACTCGGTGAGTTTCGCGTCATTTCGACTTGGATTCCCCGGCTGCCGAAATTCAGTTGCCTTTGAATTTCGGGTGATCCCTCTTGATCATGTATGCTTCTGCGACTTGTTCTACATCAGACTTCTTCCGCAAATGGCCAAACACTTTGCCTCGATTAGTTTCGCGGCATTCCGACTTTCGATGCCCTGGTTGCCGAAATTCAGTTGCCTTTGAATTTCGGTGATCCCTCTTTAGCATCTATGCTTCTGCGACTAGTTCTACATCAGACTTCTTCTGCAAATGGCCAAACGCTTTGGCTTGGTGAGTTTCGCGGCATTCCGACTTCGATGACCTAGTTACCGAAATTCAGTTGCCTTTGAATTTTGGGTGATCCCTCTTGAGCATGTATGCTTCTGCGACTTGTGCTACATCACACTTCTTCCGCAAATGGCCAAACGCTTTGGCTCGATGACTTTCGCAGCGTTCCGACTTCGATGACCCGGTTGCTGAAATTCAGTTGCCTTTGAATTTCGATTGATCCTTCTTGAGCATGTATGCTTCTGCGACTTGTTCTACATCAGACTTTCTTCCACAAACGGCGAAACGCTTTGACTCGGTGAGTTTCACGGCATTCCGACTTCGATGCCCCGGTTGCCGAAATTCAGTTGCTTTTCAATTTAGGGTGATCCCTCTTCAGCATGTATGCTTCTGCTACTTGTTCTAGATCACATTTACTTCCGCAAACATCGAAATTCTTTGACTCGATCAGTTTCGCGGCATTCGGACTTCGATGCCCCGGCTGCCGAAATTCTGTTGCCTTTGAATTTCGGGTGATCCCTCTTGAGCATGTATGCTTCTGCTACTTGTTCTACATCTCACTTCCTTCAGCAAACAGCGAAATGCTTTGACTCAGTGAGTTTCGCGGCATTCCGACTTCGATGCCAAGGTTGCCGAAATTCAGTTGTGTTTGAATTTCTAGTGATCCCTCTTGAGCATGTATGCTTCTGCTACTTGTTCTACACCACAATTCCTTCCGCAAACAGCGAAACGCTTTGACTCGGTGAGTTTCGCGTCATTCCGACTTGGATTCCCCGGTTGCTGCGAAATTCAGTTGCCTTTGAATTTCGGGTGATCCCTCTTGAGCATGTATGCTTCTGCGACTTGTTCTACATCAGACTTCTTCCGCAAATGGCCAAACGCTTTGCCTCGATTAGTTTCGCGGCATTCCGACTTCGATGCCCCGGTTGCAGAAATTCAGTTTGCCTTTGAATTTCGGTTGATCTCTCTTGATCATGTATGCTTCTGCGACTAGTTCTACATCAGACTTCTTCCGCAAATGGCCAAACGCTTTGGCTCGGTGAGTTTCGCGGCATTCCGTCTTCAATTACCTAGTTGCCGAAATTCAGTTGCCTTTGAATTTCGGGTGATCCCTCTTGAGCATGTATGCTTCTGCGACTTGTGCTACATCACACTTCTTCCGCAAATGGCCAAACGCTTTGGCTCGATGGCTTTCGCGGCATTCCGACTTCTATGCCCCGGTTGCCGAAATTCAGTTGCCTTTGAATTTCGGTTGATCCCTCTTGAGGATGTATGCTTCTGCGACTTGTTCTACATCAGACTTTCTTCCACAAACGGCGAAACGCTTTGACTCGGTGAGTTTCGCGGCATTCCGCCTTCGATGCCCCGGTTGCCGAAATTCAGTTGCCTTTGAATTTCGGGTGTTCCTTTTTGAGCATGTATGCTTCTGCTACTTGTTCGACACCACACTTTCTTCCACAAATGGCGAAACGCTTTGACTCGGTGAGTTTCCCGGCATTCCGACTTCGATGCCCCTGTTGCCGAAATTCAGTTGCCTTTGAATTTCGGGTGATCCCTCTTGTGCATGTATACTTCTGCAACTTGTTCTACACCGCACTTCCTTCAGCAAATGGCGTAACCCTTATACTCGATGAGTTTCGCGGCATTCCGACTTCAATGCCCTGGTTTCCGAAATTGAGTTGCCTTTGAATTTCGGGTGATCCATCTTGAGCATGTATGCTTCTGCGACTAGTTCTACATCAGACTTCTTCCGCAAATGGCCAAACGCTTTGGCTCGGTGAGTTTCGCGGCATTCCGACTTCGATGACCTAGTTGCCGAAATTCAGTTGCCTTTGAATTTCGGGTGATCCCTCTTGAGCATGTATGCTTCTGCGACTTGTCTACATCACACTTCCTTCCGCAAACGGCGAAAGGCTTTCACTTGGTGAGTTTCGCGGCATTCCGACTTCGATGCCCCGGTTGCCCAAATTCAGTTGCCTTTGAATTTCGGGTGATCCCTCTTGAGCATGTATGCTTCTGCTACTTGTTCTACATCTCACTTCCTTCCGCAAACAGCGAAATGCTTTGACTCGGTGAGTTTCCCGGCATTCCGACTTCGATGCCCCTGTTGCCGAAATGCAGTTGCCTTTGAATTTCGGGTGATCCCTCTTGTGCATGTATACTTCTGCAACTTGTTCTACATCGCACTTCTTTCAGCAAATGGCGTAACGCTTTGACTCGATGAGTTTCGCGGCATTCCGACTTCAATGCCCTGGTTTCCGAAATTGAGTTGCCTTTGAATTTCGGGTGATCCATCTTGAGCATGTATGCTTCTGCTACTTGTTCTACATCTCACTTCCTTCCGCAAACAGCGAAATGCTTTGACTCAGTGAGTTTCGCGGCATTCCGACTTCGATGCCCAGGTTGCCGAAATTCAGTTGCCTTTGAATTTCAGGTGATCCTTTTTGAGCATGTATGCTTCTGCTACTTGTTCTACATCAGACTTTCTTCCACAAACGGCGAAACGCTTTGACTCGGTGAGTTTCGCGGCATTCCGACTTCGATGCCCCGGTTGCCGAAATTCAGTTGCCTTTGAATTTCGGGTGATCCTTTTTGAGCATGTATGCTTCTGCTACTTGTTCGACACCACACTTTCTTCCACAAATGGCGAAACGCTTTGACTCGGTGAGTTTCCCGGCATTCCGACTTCGATGCCCCTGTTGCCGAAATGCAGTTGCCTTTGAATTTCGGGTGATCCCTCTTGTGCATGTATACTTCTGCAACTTGTTCTACACCGCACTTCCTTCAGCAAATGGCGTAACCCTTATACTCGATGAGTTTCGCGGCATTCCGACTTCAATGCCCTGGTTTCCGAAATTGAGTTGCCTTTGAATTTCGGGTGATCCATCTTGAGCATGTATGCTTCTGCGACTAGTTCTACATCAGACTTCTTCCGCAAATGGCCAAACGCTTTGGCTCGGTGAGTTTCGCGGCATTCCGACTTCGATGACCTAGTTGCCGAAATTCAGTTGCCTTTGAATTTCGGGTGATCCCTCTTGAGCATGTATGCTTCTGCGACTTGGTCTACATCACACTTCCTTCCGCAAACGGCGAAAGGCTTTCACTTGGTGAGTTTCGCGGCATTCCGACTTCGATGCCCCGGTTGCCAAATCAGTTGCCTTTGAATTTCGGGTGATCCCTCTTGAGCATGTATGCTTCTGCTACTTGTTCTACATCTCACTTCCTTCCGCAAACAGCGAAATGCTTGACTCGGTGAGTTTCCCGGCATTCCGACTTCGATGCCCCTGTTGCCGAAATGCAGTTGCCTTTGAATTTCGGGTGATCCCTCTTGTGCATGTATCCTTCTGCAACTTGTTCTACATCGCACTTCTTTCAGCAAATGGCGTAACGCTTTGCTCGATGAGTTTCGCGGCATTCCGACTTCAATGCCCTGGTTTCCGAAATTGAGTTGCCTTTGAATTTCGGGTGATCCATCTTGAGCATGTATGCTTCTGCTACTTGTTCTACATCTCACTTCCTTCCGCAAACAGCGAAATGCTTTGACTCAGTGAGTTTCGCGGCATTCCGACTTCGATGCCCAGGTTGCCGAAATTCAGTTGCCTTTGAATTTCAGGTGATCCTTTTTGAGCATGTATGCTTCTGCTACTTGTTCTACATCAGACTTTCTTCCACAAACGGCGAAACGCTTTGACTCGGTGAGTTTCGCGGCATTCCGACTTCGATGCCCCGGTTGCCGAAATTCAGTTGCCTTTGAATTTCGGGTGATCCTTTTTGAGCATGTATGCTTCTGCTACTTGTTCGACACCACACTTTCTTCCACAAATGGCGAAACGCTTTGACTCGGTGAGTTTCCCGGCATTCCGACTTCGATGCCCCTGTTGCCGAAATGCAGTTGCCTTTGAATTTCGGGTGATCCCTCTTGTGCATGTATACTTCTGCAACTTGTTCTACACCGCACTTCCTTCAGCAAATGGCGTAACCCTTATACTCGATGAGTTTCGCGGCATTCCGACTTCAATGCCCTGGTTTCCGAAATTGAGTTGCCTTTGAATTTCGGGTGATCCATCTTGAGCATGTATGCTTCTGCGACTAGTTCTACATCAGACTTCTTCCGCAAATGGCCAAACGCTTTGGCTCGGTGAGTTTCGCGGCATTCCGACTTCGATGACCTAGTTGCCGAAATTCAGTTGCCTTTGAATTTCGGGTGATCCCTCTTGAGCATGTATGCTTCTGCGACTTGGTCTACATCACACTTCCTTCCGCAAACGGCGAAAGGCTTTCACTTGGTGAGTTTCGCGGCATTCCGACTTCGATGCCCCGGTTGCCCAAATTCAGTTGCCTTTGAATTTCGGGTGATCCCTCTTGAGCATGTATGCTTCTGCTACTTGTTCTACATCTCACTTCCTTCCGCAAACAGCGAAATGCTTTGACTCGGTGAGTTTCCCGGCATTCCGACTTCGATGCCCCTGTTGCCGAAATGCAGTTGCCTTTGAATTTCGGGTGATCCCTCTTGTGCATGTATCCTTCTGCAACTTGTTCTACATCGCACTTCTTTCAGCAAATGGCGTAACGCTTTGCTCGATGAGTTTCGCGGCATTCCGACTTCAATGCCCTGGTTTCCGAAATTGAGTTGCCTTTGAATTTCGGGTGATCCATCTTGAGCATGTATGCTTCTGCTACTTGTTCTACATCTCACTTCCTTCCGCAAACAGCGAAATGCTTTGACTCAGTGAGTTTCGCGGCATTCCGACTTCGATGCCCAGGTTGCCGAAATTCAGTTGCCTTTGAATTTCAGGTGATCCTTTTTGAGCATGTATGCTTCTGCTACTTGTTCTACATCAGACTTTCTTCCACAAACGGCGAAACGCTTTGACTCGGTGAGTTTCGCGGCATTCCGACTTCGATGCCCCGGTTGCCGAAATTCAGTTGCCTTTGAATTTCGGGTGATCCTTTTTTAGCATGTATGCTTCTGCTACTTGTTCGACACCACACTTTCTTCCACAAATGGCGAAACGCTTTGACTCGGTGAGTTTCCCGGCATTCCGACTTCGATGCCCCTGTTGCCGAAATGCAGTTGCCTTTGAATTTCGGGTGATCCCTCTTGTGCATGTATACTTCTGCAACTTGTTCTACACCGCACTTCCTTCAGCAAATGGCGTAACGCTTTCACTCGATGAGTTTCGCGGCATTCCGACTTCAATGCCCTGGTTTCCGAAATTCAGTTGCCTTTGAATTTCGGTGATCCATCTTGAGCATGTATGCTTCTGCGACTAGTTCTACATCAGACTTCTTCCGCAAATGGCCAAACGCTTTGGCTCGGTGAGTTTCGCGGCATTCCGACTTCGATGACCTAGTTGCCGAAATTCAGTTGCCTTTGAATTTCGGGTGATCCCTCTTGAGCATGTATGCTTCTACGACTTGGTCTACATCACACTTCCTTCCGCAAACGGCGAAAGGCTTTCACTTGGTGAGTTTCGCGGCATTCCGACTTCGATGCCCCGGTTGCCGAAATTCAGTTGCCTTTGAATTTTGGGTGATCCCTCTTGAGCATGTATGCTTCTGCTACTTGTTCTACATCTCACTTCCTTCCGCAAACAGCGAAATGCTTTGACTCAGTGAGTTTCGCGGCATTCCGACTTCGATGCCCCGGTTGCCGAAATTCAGTTGCGTTCGAATTTCGGGTGATCCATCTTGAGCATGTACGCTTCTGCGACTAGCTCTACATCAGACTTCTTCCACAAATGGCCAAACGCTTTGGCTCCGTGAGTTTCGCGGCATTCAAGCTTCTTCCACAAATGGCCAAACGCTTTGGCTCCGTGAGTTTCGCGGCATTCCGACTTCGATGCCCCGGTTGCCGAAATTCAATTGCCTTTGAATTTCGGGTGATCCCTCTTGAGCATGTATGCTTCTGCTACTTGTTCTACATCAAACTTCCTTCCTTAAACAGCGAAACGCTTTGACTCGGTGAGTTTCGCGGGCATTCCGACTTCGATGCCCCGGTTGCCGAAATTCAGTTGCCTTTGAATTTCGGGTGATCACTCTTGAGCATTTATGCTTCTACAACTTGTTCTACATCACACTTCCTTCCGCAAAGGGCGTAACGCTTTCACTCGATGAGTTTTGCGGCATTCCGACTTCGATGCTCTGGTTGGCGAAATTCAGTTGCCTTTGAATTTCGGGGGATCCATCTTGAGCATGTATGCTTCTGCGACTAGTTCTACATCAACCTTCTTCCGCACATGGCCAAACGCTTTGGCTCGGTGAGTTTCGCGGCATTCCGACTTCGATGCCTCGGTTGCCGAAATTCAGTTGCCTTTTAATTTCAGGTGATCCCTCTTGAGCATGTATGCTTCTGCGACTTGGTCTTCATCACACTTCCTTCCGTAAACGGCGAAAGGCTTTGGCTAGGTGAGTTTCGTGGCATTCCGACTTCGATGTCCCGGTTGCCGAAATTCAGTTGCCTTTGAATTTCGGGTGATCCCTCTTGAGCATGTATGCTTCTGCTACTTGTTCTACACCACACTTCCTTCCGCAAAGGGTGTAATGCTTTCACTCGATGAGTTTCGCGGCAATCCGACTTCGATGCCCCGGTTGCCGAAATTCAGTTGCCTTTGAAGTTCGGGTGATCGTTCATGAACATTTATGCTTCTGCTATTTGTTCTACAGCACACTTCGTTCCGCAAACGGCGAAAGGCTTTCACTTGGTGAGTTTCGCGGCATTCCGACTTCGATGCCCCGGTTGCCGAAATTCAGTTGCCTTTAAATTTCGAGTGATCCCTCTTGAGCATGCATGCTTCTGCTACTTGTTCTACATCAGACTTTCTTCCACAAACAGCAAAACGCTTTGACTCGGTGAGTTTCACGGCATTACAACTTCGATGCCCCGATTGCCGAAATTCCGTTGCCTTTAAATTTCGGGTGATCCCTCTTTAGCATGTATGCTTCTGCTACTTGTTCTACACCACACTTCCTTCCGCAAACAGCGAAACGCTTTGACTCGGTGAGTTTCGCGGCATTCCGACTTCGATGCCCCGGTTGCCGAAATTCAGTTGCCTTTGAATTTCAGTTGATCCCTCTTGAGCATGTATGCTTCTGCTACTTGTTCGACATCACACTTCTTTCCGCTAACAGCGAAATGCTTTGACTCGATGAGTTTCGCGGCATTCCGGCTTGGATTCCCCGATTGCCGAAATTCAGTTGCTTTTGAATTTCGGATGATCCCTCTTGAGCATGTATGCTTCTGCTACTTGTTCTATATCAGACTTCTTCTGCAAATGGCCAAACGCTTTGACTCGGTGAGTTTCGCGACATTCCGAATTCGATGCCCCGCTTGCCGAAATTCATGTGCCTTTGAATTTCGGGTGATCCATCTTGAGCATGTATGTTTCTGCTACTTCTTCGACATCACACTTCCTTCCGCAAACAGCGAAACGCTTTGAATCGGTGAGTTTCGCGGCATTCGTACTTCGATGGCCCGGTTGCTCAAATTCAGTTGCCTTTGAATTTCGGGTGATCCCTCTTGAGCACGTATGCTTCTGCGACTTGTTCTATATTAGACTTTCTTCCTCAACCGGCGAAACGCTTTGACTCGATGAGTTTCACAGCATTCCATCTTCGATGCCCCGGTTGCCGAAATTCAGTTGCCTTTGAATTTCGGGTGATCCCTCTTGAGCATGTATGCTTCTGCTACTTGTTCTATATCACACTTCCTTCCGCAAACAGCGAAACGATTTGACTCGGTGAGTTTCACGGCATTCCGACTTCGATGCTCCGGTTGCCGAAATTCAGTTGCCTTTCAATTTCGGGTGATCCCTCTTTAGCATGTATGCTTCTGCTACTTGTTCTACATCAGACTTTCTTCCGCAAACGGCGAAACGCTTTGACTCGGTGAGTTTGCGACATTCCGAATTCGATGCCCCGCTTGCTGAAATTCATGTGCCTTTGAATTTCGGGTGATCCATCTTGAGCATGTATGTTTCTGCTACTTCTTCGACATCACACTTCCTTCCGCAAACAGCGAAACGCTTTGAATCGGTGAGTTTCGCGGCATTCCGACTTCGATGGCCCGGTTGCTCAAATTCAGTTGCCTTTGAATTTCGGGTGATCCCTCTTGAGCATGTATGCTTCTGCGACTTATTCTATATTAGACTTTCTTCCGCAACCGGCAAAATGCTTTGACTCGGTGAGTTTCACAGCATTCCATCTTCGATGCCCCGGTTGCCGAAATTCAGTTGCCTTTGAATTTCGGGTGATCCCTCTTGAGCATGTATGCTTCTGCTACTTGTTCTATATCACACTTCCTTCCGCAAACAGCGAAACGCTTTGACTCGGTGAGTTTAGCGGCATTCCGCCTTCGGTGCCCCGGTTGCCGAAATTCAGTTGCCTTTGAATTTCGGTTGATCCCTCTTTAGCATGTATGCTTCTGCTACTTGTTCTACATCAGACTTTCTTCCACAAACGGCGAAACGCTTTGACTCGGTGAGTTTCCCGGTATTCCGACTTCGATGCCCCGGTTGCCGAAATTCAGTTGCCTTTGAATTTCAGGTGATCCCTCTTGAGCATGTATGCTTCTGCTACTTGTTCTACACGACACTTGCTTCCGCAAAGGGCGTAACGCTTTGACTCGATGAGTTTCGTGGCATTCCGACTTCGATGCCACGGTTGGCGAAATTCAGTTGCCTTTGAATTTCGGGTGATCCCTCTTTAGCATGTATGCTTCTGTTACTTGTTCTACATCAGACTTTCTTCCACAAACAGCGAAACGCTTTGACTCGGTGAGTTTCGCGGCATTCCGACTTCGATGCCACGGTTGCCGAAATTCAGTTGCCTTTGAATTTCTGGTGATCCCTCTTTAGCATGTATGCTTCTGCTACTTGTTCTACATCAGACTTTCTTCCACAAACGGCGAAACGCTTTGACTCGGTGAGTTTCGCAGCATTCCGACTTCGATGCCACGGTTGCCGAAATTCAGTTGCCTTTGAATTTCGGGTGATCCTTGTTGAGCGTGTATGCTTCTGCTACTTGTTCTACCCCACACTTTCTTCCACAAACGGCGAAACGCTTTGAGTCGGTGCTTTCCCGGCATTCCGACTTCGATGCCCCGGTTGCCGAAATTCAGTTGCCTTTGAATTTCAGGTCATCCCTATTGAGCATGTATGCTTCTGCTACTTGTTCTACACCACACTTGCTTCTGCAAAGGGCGTAACGCTTTGACTCGATGAGTTTCGTGGCATTTCGAGTTCGGTGCCCCGGTTGCCGAAATTCAGTTGCCTTTGAATTTCGGTTGATCCCTCTTTAGCATGTATGCTTCTGCTACTTGTTCTACATCAGACTTTCTTCCACAAACAGCGAAACGCTTTGACTCAGTGAGTTTCCCGGCATTCCGACTTCGATGCCCCGGTTTCCGAAATTCAGTTGCCTTTGAATTTCGGGTGATCCCTCTTTAGCATGTATGCTTCTGCTACTTGTTTTACATCAGACTTCTTCCGCAAATGGCCAAACGCTTTGACTCGGTGAGTTTCGCAGCATTTCGAATTCGATGCCTCGCTTGACGAAATTCAGTTGCCTTTGAATTTCGGGTGATCCATCTTGAGCATGTATCCCTCTGCTAGTTCTTCTATATCACACTTCCTTCCGCAAACAGCGAAACGCTTTGACTCGGTGAGTTTCGCGGCATTCCGACTTCGATGCCCCGGTTGCCGAAATTCAGTTGCCTTTGAATTTCGGGTGATCCCTCTTGAGCATGTATGCTTCTGCGACTTGGTCTACATCACACTTCCTTCCACAAACAGCGAAACGCTTTGACTCGGTGAGTTTCGCGGCATTCCGACTTCGATGCTCCGGTTGCCGAAATTCAGTTGCCTTTGAATTTCGGTTAATCCCTCTTGAGCATGTATGCTTCTGCGATTTGTTCTTTATCAGACTTTCTTCCATAAATGGCGAAAAGCTTTGACTCGGTGAGTTTCACGGCATTCCGACTTTGATGCTTAGGTTGCCGAAATTCAGTTGCCTTTGAATTTCGGGTGATCCCTCTTGAGCATGTATGCTTCTGCGACTTGGTCTAATCACACTTCCTTCCACAAACGGTGAAAGGCTTTCACTTGGTGAGTTTCGCGGTTTTCCGACTTCGATGCCCCGGTTGCCGAAATTCAGTTGCCTTTGAATTTCGGGTGATCCCTCTTGAGAATGTATGCTTCTGCTACTTGTTCTATCTCACACTTCCTTCCGCAAACAGCGAAACGTTTCGACTCGGTGAGTTTCGCGGCATTCCGACTTCGATGCCACGGTTGGCGAAATTCAGTTGCCTTTGAATTTCGGGTGATCCCTCTTTAGCATGTATGCTTCTGTTACTTGTTCTACATCAGACTTTCTTCCACAAACGGCGAAACGCTTTGACTCGGTGAGTTTCGCGGCATTCCGACTTCGATGCCCCGGTTGCCGAAATTCAGTTGCCTTTGAATTTCAGGTGATCCCTCTTGAGCATGTATGCTTCAGCTACTTGTTCTACACCACACTTTCTTCCACAAACGGCGAAACGTTTTGACACGGTGAGTTTCCCTGCATTCTACCTTCGATGCCCCGGTTGCCGAAATTCAGTTGCCTTTGAATTTCAGGTGATCCCTCTTGAGCATGTATGCTTCTGCTACTTGTTCTACACCACACTTGCTTCCGCAAAGGGCGTAACGCTTTGACTCGATGAGTTTCGTGGCATTCCGAGTTCGATCCCACAGTTGCCGAAATTCAGTTGCCTTTGAATTTCGGGTGATCCCTCTTGAGCATGTATGTGTCTGCTACTTCTTCTACATCACACTTCCTTCCGCAAACAGCGAAACGCTTTGACTCGGTGAGTTACGCGGCATTCCGACTTCGATGCCCCGGTTTCCGAAATTCAGTTGCCTTTGAATTTCGGGTGATCCCTCTTTAGCATGTATGCTTCTGCTACTTGTTCTACATCAGACTTTCTTCCGCAAACGGCGAAACGCTTTGACTCGGTGAGTTTCCCGGCATTCCGACTTCGATGCCCCGGTTGCCGAAATTCAGTTGCCTTTGAATTTCGGGTGATCCTTGTTGAGCATGTATGCTTCTGCTACTTGGTCTACACCACACTTTCTTCCACAAACGGCGAAACGTTTTGACTCGGTGAGTTTCCCTGCATTCCGACTTCGATGCCCCGGTTGCCGAAATTCAGTTGCCTTTGAATTTCGGGTGATCCCTCTTGAGCGTGTATGCTTCTGCTACTTGTTCTATATCACACTTCCTCCCGCAAACAGCGAATCGCTTTGACTCAGTGAGTTTCGCGGCATTCCGACTTCGATGCCCTGGTTGACGAAATTCAGTTGCCTTTGAATTTTGGTTGATCCCTCTTGAGCATGTATGCTTCTGCTACTTGTTCTACACCACACTTTCTTCCACAAACGACGAAACGCTTTGACACGGTGAGTTTCCCTGCATTCCGACTTCGATGCCCCGGTTGCCGAAATTCAGTTGCCTTTGAATTTCAGGTGATCCCTCTTGAGCATGTATGCTTCTGCTACTTGTTCTACACCACACTTGCTTCCGCAAAGGGCGTAACGCTTTGACTCGATGAGTTTCGCGGCATTTCGACTTCGATGCCTGGTTGCCAAAATTCAGTTCCCTTTGAATTTCGGGTGATCCCTCATTAGCATGTATGCTTCTGCTACTTGTTCTACATCAGACTTTCTTCCGCAAACGGCAAAACGCTTTGACTCGGTGAGTTTCCCGGCATTCCGACTTCGATGCCCCGGTTGCCGAAATTCAGTTGCCTTTGAATTTCGGGTGATCCTTGTTGAGCATGTATGCTTCTGCTACTTGGTCGACACCACACTTTCTTCCGAAAACGGCGAAACGCTTTGAATTGGTGACTTTCCCGGCATTCCGACTTCGATGCCCCGGTTGCCGAAATTCAGTTGCCTTTGAATTTCGGGTGATCCCTCTTGAGCATGTATGCTTCAGCTACTTGTTCTATATCACACTTCCTCCCGCAAACAGCGAATCGCTTTGACTCGGTCCGTTTCGCGGCATTCCAACTTCGATGCCCCGGTTGCCGAAATTCAGTTGCCTTTGAATTTTGGTTGATCCCTCTTGAGCATGTAGGCTTCTGCTTCTTGTTCTACATCAGACTTCTTCCGCAAATGGCCAAACGCTTTGACTCGGTGAGTTTCCAAGCATTCCGAATTCGATGCCCCGCTTGCCAAAATTCAGTTGCCTTTGAATTTCGGGTGATCCATCTTGAGCATGTATGTTTTGCTACTTCTTCTACATCACACTTCCTTCCGCAAACAGCGAAACGCTTTGAATCGGTGAGTTTCGCGGCATTCCGACTTCGATGCCCCGGTTGCCGAAATTCAGTTGCCTTTGAATTTTGGTTGATCCCTATTGAGCATGTATGCTTCTGCTACTTGTTCTACATCAGACTTTCTTCCGCAAACGGCAAAACGCTTTGACTCGGTGAGTTTCCCGGCATTCCGACTTCGATGCCCCGGTTGCTGAAATTCAGTAGCCTTTGAATTTCGGGTGATCCCTCTTCAGCATGTATGCCTCGGCTACTTGTTCTACATCAGACTTTCTTCCTCAAACAGCGAAACGCTTTGACTCGGTGAGTTTCACGGCATTCCGACTTCAATGCTCCGGTTGCCGAAATTCAGTTGCCTTTGAATTTCGGTTAATCCCTATTGAGCATGTATGCTTCTGCGACTTGTTCTTTATCAGACTTTCTTCCACAAATGGCGAAAAGCTTTGACTCGGTGAGTTTCACGGCATTCCGACTTTGATGCCCAGGTTGCCGAAATTCAGTTGCCTTTGAATTTCGGGTGATCCCTCTTGAGCATGTATGCTTCAGCTACTTGTTCTATATCACACTTCCTCCCGCAAACAGCGAATCGCTTTGACTCGGTCCGTTTCGCGGCATTCCAACTTCGATGCCCCGGTTGCCGAAATTCAGTTGCCTTTGAATTTTGGTTGATCCCTCTTGAGCATGTAGGCTTCTGCTTCTTGTTCTACATCAGACTTCTTCCGCAAATGGCCAAACGCTTTGACTCGGTGAGTTTCACAGCATTCCGAATTCGATGCCCCGCTTGCCAAAATTCAGTTGCCTTTGAATTTCGGGTGATCCATCTTGAGCATGTATGTTTAGCTACTTCTTCTACATCACACTTCCTTCCGCAAACAGCGAAACGCTTTGAATCGGTGAGTTTCGCGGCATTCCGACTTCGATGCCCCGGTTGCCGAAATTCAGTTGCCTTTGAATTTTGGTTGATCCCTATTGAGCATGTATGCTTCTGCTACTTGTTCTACATCAGACTTTCTTCCGCAAACGGCAAAACGCTTTGACTCGGTGAGTTTCCCGGCATTCCGACTTCGATGCCCCGGTTGCTGAAATTCAGTAGCCTTTGAATTTCGGGTGATCCCTCTTCAGCATGTATGCCTCGGCTACTTGTTCTACATCAGACTTTCTTCCTCAAACAGCGAAACGCTTTGACTCGGTGAGTTTCACGGCATTCCGACTTCGATGCTCCGGTTGCCGAAATTCAGTTGCCTTTGAATTTCGGTTAATCCCTATTGAGCATGTATGCTTCTGCGACTTGTTCTTTATCAGACTTTCTTCCACAAATGGCGAAAAGCTTTGACTCGGTGAGTTTCACGGCATTCCGACTTTGATGCCCAGGTTGCCGAAATTCAGTTGCCTTTGAATTTCGGGTGATCCCTCTTGAGCATGTATGCTTCTGCGACTTGGTCTCCATCACACTTCCTTCCACAAACGGTGAAAGGCTTTCACTTGGTGAGTTTCGCGGTTTTCCGACTTCGATGCCCCGGTTGCCGAAATTCAGTTGCCTTTGAATTTCGGGTGATCCCTCTTGAGCATGTATGTTTCTGCTACTTCTTCTACATCACACTTCCTTCCGCAAACAGCGAAACGCTTTGAATCGGTGAGTTTCGCGGCATTCCGACTTCGATGCCCCGGTTGCCGAAATTCAGTTGCCTTTGAAATTTGGTTGATCCCTATTGAGCATGTATGCTTCTGCTACTTGTTCTACATCAGACTTCTTCCGCAAATGGCCAAACGCTTTGACTCGGTGAGTTTCGCAGCATTCCGAATTCGATGCCCCCCTTGCCCAAAAATTCAGTTGCCTTTTAATTTCGGGTGATCCATCTTGAGCATGTATGTTTCTGCTACTTCTTCTACATCACACTTCCTTCCGCAAACAGCGAAACGCTTTGAATCGGTGAGTTTCGCGGCATTCCGACTTCGATGCCCCGGTTGCCGAAATTCAGTTGCCTTTGAATTTTGGTTGATCCCTATTGAGCATGTATGCTTCTGCTACTTGTTCTACATCAGACTTTCTTCCGCAAACGGCAAAACGCTTTGACTCGGTGAGTTTCCCGGCATTCCGACTTCGATGCCCCGGTTGCTGAAATTCAGTAGCCTTTGAATTTCGGGTGATCCCTCTTCAGCATGTATGCCTCGGCTACTTGTTCTACATCAGACTTTCTTCCTCAAACAGCGAAACGCTTTGACTCGGTGAGTTTCACGGCATTCCGACTTCGATGCTCCGGTTGCCGAAATTCAGTTGCCTTTGAATTTCGGTTAATCCCTATTGAGCATGTATGCTTCTGCGACTTGTTCTTTATCAGACTTTCTTCCACAAATGGCGAAAAGCTTTGACTCGGTGAGTTTCACGGCATTCCGACTTTGATGCCCAGGTTGCCGAAATTCAGTTGCCTTTGAATTTCGGGTGATCCCTCTTGAGCATGTATGCTTCTGCGACTTGGTCTCCATCACACTTCCTTCCACAAACGGTGAAAGGCTTTCACTTGGTGAGTTTCGCGGTTTTCCGACTTCGATGCCCCGGTTGCCGAAATTCAGTTGCCTTTGAATTTCGGGTGATCCCTCTTGAGCATGTATGTTTCTGCTACTTCTTCTACATCACACTTCCTTCCGCAAACAGCGAAACGCTTTGAATCGGTGAGTTTCGCGGCATTCCGACTTCGATGCCCCGGTTGCCGAAATTCAGTTGCCTTTGAAATTTGGTTGATCCCTATTGAGCATGTATGCTTCTGCTACTTGTTCTACATCAGACTTCTTCCGCAAATGGCCAAACGCTTTGACTCGGTGAGTTTCGCAGCATTCCGAATTCGATGCCCCCCTTGCCCAAAAATTCAGTTGCCTTTTAATTTCGGGTGATCCATCTTGAGCATGTATGTTTCTGCTACTTCTTCTACATCACACTTCCTTCCGCAAACAGCGAAACGCTTTGAATCGGTGAGTTTCGCGGCATTCAGACTTCGATGCCCCGGTTGCCGAAATTCAGTTGCCTTTGAATTTTGGTTGATCCCTATTGAGCATGTATTCTTCTGCTACTTGTTCTACATCAGACTTTCTTCCGCAAACGGCAAAACGTTTTGACTCGGTGAGTTTCCCGGCATTCCGACTTCGATGCCCGGGTTGCCGAAATTCAGTAGCCTTTGAATTTCGGGTGATCCCTCTTGAGCATGTTTGCCTCTACTACTTGTTCTACATTAGACTTTCTTCCACAAACAGCGAAACGCTTTGACTCGGTGAGTTTCACGGCATTCCGACTTCGATGCTCCGGTTGCCAAAATTCAGTTGCCTTTGAATTTCGGTTAATCCCTCTTGAGCATGTATGCTTCTGCGACTTGTTCTTTATCAGACTTTCTTCCACAAATGGCGAAAAGCTTTGACTCGGTGAGTTTCACGGCATTCCGACTTTGATGCCCAGGTTGCCGAAATTCAGTTGCCTTTGAATTTCGGGTGATCCCTCTTGAGCATGTATGCTTCTGCGACTTGGTCTCCATCACACTTCCTTCCACAAACGGTGAAAGACTTTCACTTGGTGAGTTTCGCGGTTTTCCGACTTCGATGCCCTGGTTGCCGAAATTCAGTTGCCTTTGAATTTCGGGTGATCACTCTTGAGCATGTATGTTTCTGCTACTTCTTCTACATCAGACTTCCTTCCGCAAACAGCGAAACGCTTTGAATCGGTGAGTTTCGCGGCATTCCGACTTCGAGGCCCCGGTTGCCGAAATTCAGTTGCCTTTGAAATTTGGTTGATCCCTATTGAGCATGTATGCTTCTGCTACTTGTTCTACATCAGACTTCTTCCGCAAATGGCCAAACGCTTTGACTCGGTGAGTTTCGCAGCATTCCGAATTTCGATGCCCCCTTGCCCAAAATTCAGTTGCCTTTTAATTTCGGGTGATCCATCTTGAGCATGTATGTTTCTGCTACTTCTTCTACATCACACTTCCTTCCGCAAACAGCGAAACGCTTTGAATCGGTGAGTTTCGCGGCATTCCGACTTCGATGCCCCGGTTGCCGAAATTTAGTTGCCTTTGAATTTTGGTTGATCCCTATTGAGCATGTATTCTTCTCCTACTTGTTCTACATCAGACTTTCTTCCGCAAACGGCAAAACGTTTTGACTCGGTGAGTTTCCCGGCATTCCAACTTCGATGCCCGGGTTGCCGAAATTCAGTAGCCTTTGAATTTCGGGTGATCCCTCTTGAGCATGTATGCCTCTGCTACTTGTTCTACATCAGACTTTCTTCCACAAACAGCGAAACGCTTTGACTCGGTGAGTTTCACGGCATTACGACTTCGATGCTCCGGTTGCCGAAATTCAGTTGCCTTTGAATTTCGGTTAATCCCTCTTGAGCATGTATGCTTCTGCGACTTGTTCTTTATCAGACTTTCTTCCACAAATGGCGAAAAGCTTTGACTCGGTGAGTTTCACGGCATTCCGACTTGGATGCCCAGGTTGCCGAATTTCAGTTGCCTTTGAATTTCGGGTGATCCCTCTTGAGCATGTATGCTTCTGCGACTTGGTCTACATCACACTTCCTTCCACAAACGGTGAAAGGCTTTCACTTGGTGAGTGTCGCGGTTTTCCGACTTCGATGCCCCGGTTGCCGAAATTTAGTTGCCTTTGAATTTTGGGTGATCCCTCTTGAGCATGTATGTTTCTGCTACTTCTTCTACATCACACTTCCTTCCGCAAACAGCGAAACGCTTTGAATCGGTGATCCCTCTTGAGCATGTATGCTTCAGCTACTTGTTATACACCACACTTTCTTCCACAAATGGCGAAACGCTTTGACTCGGTGAGTTTCCCTGCATTCCGACTTCGATGCCCCGGTTGCCGAAATTCAGTTGCCTTTGAATTTCAGGTGATCGCTCTTGAGCATGTATGCTTCTGCTACTTGTTCTACACCACACTTGCTTCCGCAAAGGGCGTAACGCTTTGACTCGATGAGTTTCGTGGCATTTCGAGTTCGATGCCACGGTTGCCGAAATTCAGTTGCCTTTGAATTTCGGGTGATCCCTCTTGAACATGTATGCTTCTGCTACTTGTTCTATATCACACTTCCTTCCACAAATAGCGAAACGCTTTAACTCGGTGAGTTTCCCGGCATTCCGACTTCGATGCCACGGTTGCTGAAATTCAGTTGCCTTTGAATTTTGGGTGATCCTTGTTGAGCATGTATGCTTCTGCTACTTGGTCTACACCACACTTTCTTCCACAAACGGCGAAACGCTTTGACTCGGTGCGTTTCCCGCCATTCCGACTTTGATGCCCCGGTTGCCGAAAGTCAGTTGCCTTTGAATTTCGGGTGATCCCTCTTGAGCTTGTATGCTTCTGCTACTTGTTCTATATCACACTTCCTTCCGCAAACAGTGAAACGCTTTGACTCGGTGAGTTTCGCGGCATTCCGACTTCAATGCCCCGGTTGCCGAAATTCAGTTGCCTTTGAATTTTGGTTGATCCCTCTTGAGCATGTATGCTTCTGCTACTTGGTCTACATCAGACTTCTTCCGCAAATGGCCAAACGCTTTGACTTAGTGAGTTTCGCAGCATTCCGAATTCGATGCCCCGCTTGCCCAAAAATTCAGTTGCCTTTGAATTTCGGGTGATCCATCTTGAGCATGTATGTTTCTGCTACTTCTTCTACATCACACTTCCTTCCGCAAACAGCGAAACGCTTTGAATCGGTGTGTTTCGCGGCATTCCGACTTCGATGCCCCGGTTGCCGAAATTCAGTTGCCTTTGAATTTTGGTTGATCCCTATTGAGCATGTATGCTTCTGCTACTTGTTCTACATAAGACTTCTTCCGCAAATGGCCAAACGCTTTGACTAGGTGAGTTTCGCTGCATTCCGAAATTGATGCCCCGCTTGCCGAAATTCAGTTGCCTTTGAATTTTGGGTGATCCATCTTGAGCATGTATGTTTCTGCTACTTCTTCTACATCACACTTCCTTACGCAAACAGCGAAACGCTTTGACTCAGTGAGTTTCGCGGCATTCCGACTTCGATGCCCCGGTTGCCGAAATTCAGTTGCCTTTGAATTTCGGTTGATCCCTCTTGAGCATGTATGCTTCTGCTACTAGTTCTACACCACACTAGCTTCCGCAAAGGGCGTAACGCTTTGACTCGATGAGTTTCGTGGCATTTCAACTTCGATGCCACGGTTGCCAAAATTCAGTTGCCTTTTAATTTCGGGTGATCCCTCTTGAGCATGTATGCTTCTGCTACTTGGTCTAGATCACACTTCCTTCCGCAAACAGAGAAACGCTTTGACTCGGTGAGTTTCGCGGCATTCCGACTTCGATGCCCCGGTTGCCGAAATTCAGTTGCCTTTGAATTTTGGTTGATACCTATTGAGCATGTATGCTTCTCCTACTTGTTCTACACCACACTTGCTTCCGCAAAGGGCGTAACGCTTTGACTCGATGAGTTTCGTGGCATTCCGAATTCGATGCCCCGCTTGCCGAAATTCATTTGCCTTTGAATTTCGGGTGATCCATTTTGAGCATGTATGTTTCTGCTACTTCTTCTACATCACACTTCCTTCCGCAAACAGCAAAACGCTTTGACTCGGTGAGTTTCGCGGCATTCCGACTTCGATGCCCCGGTTGCCGAAATTCAATTGCCTTTGAATTTCGGGTGATCCCTCTTTAGCATGTATGCTTCTGCTACTTGTTCTACATCAGACTTTCTTCCGCAAACGGCAAAACGCTTTGACTCAGTGAGTTTCCCGGCATTCCGACTTCGATGCCCCGGTTGCCGAAATTCAGTTGCCTTTGAATTTCGGGTGATCCTTTTTGAGCATGTATGCTTCTGCTACTTGTTCTACACCACACTTTCTTCCACAAACGGCGAAAAGCTTTGACTCAGTGAGTTTCGCGGCATTCTGACTTCGATGCCCCGGTTGCCGAAATTCAGTTCCCTTTGAATTTTGGTTGATCCCTCTTGAGCATATACGCTTCTGCTACTTGTTCTACATCAGACTTCTTCCGCAAATGGCCAAACGCTTTGACTCGGTGAGTTTCCAGGCATTCTGACTTCGATGCTCCGGTTGCCGAAATTCAGTTGCCTTTGAATTTCGGTTAATCCCTATTGAGCATGTATGCTTCTGCGACTTGTTCTTTATCAAACTTTCTTCCACAAATGGCGAAAAGCTTTGACTCGGTGAGTTTCACGGTATTCCGACTTTGATGCCCAGGTTGCCGAAATTCAGTTGCCTTTGAATTTCGGGTGATCCCTCTTGAGCATGTATGCTTCTGCGACTTGGTCTCCATCACACTTCCTTCCACAAACGGTGAAAGGCTTTCACTTGGTGAGTTTCGCGGTTTTCCGACTTCGATGCCCCGGTTGCCGAAATTCAGTTGCCTTTGAATTTCGGGTGATCTCTCTTGAGCATGTATGTTTCTGCTACTTCTTCTACATCACACTTCCTTCCGCAAACAGCGAAACGCTTTGAATCGGTGAGTTTCGCGGCATTCCGACTTCGATGCCCCGGTTGCCGAAATTCAGTTGCCTTTGAAATTTGGTTGATCCCTATTGAGCATGTATGCTTCTGCTACTTGTTCTACGTCAGACTTCTTCCGCAAATGGCCAAACGCTTTGACCCGGTGAGTTTCGCAACATTCCGAATTCGATGCCCCCCTTGCCCAAAAATTCAGTTGCCTTTTAATTTCGGGTGATCCATCTTGAGCATGTATGTTTCTGCTACTTCTTCTACATCACACTTCCTTCCGCAAACAGCGAAACGCTTTGAATCGGTGAGTTTCGCGGCATTCCGACTTCGATGCCCCGGTTGCCGAAATTCAGTTGCCTTTGAATTTTGGTTGATCCCTATTGAGCATGTATTCTTCTGCTACTTGTTCTACATCAGACTTTCTTCCGCAAACGGCAAAACGTTTTGACTCGGTGAGTTTCGCGGCATTCCGACTTCGATGCCCCGGTTGCCGAAATTCAGTTGCCTTTGAATTTTGGTTGATCCCTATTGAGCATGTATGCTTCTGCTACTTGTTCTACATCAGACTTCTTCCGCAAATGGCCAAACGCTTTGACTCGGTGAGTTTCGCAGCATTCCGAATTCGATGCCCCCCTTGCCCAAAAATTCAGTTGCCTTTTAATTTCGGGTGATCCATCTTGAGCATGTATGTTTCTGCTACTTCTTCTACATCACACTTCCTTCCGCAAACAGCGAAACGCTTTGAATCGGTGAGTTTCGCGGCATTCCGACTTCGATGCCCGGGTTGCCGAAATTCAGTAGCCTTTGAATTTCGGGTGATCCCTCTTGAGCATGTATGCCTCTGCTACTTGTTCTACATCAGACTTTCTTCCACAAACAGCGAAACGCTTTGACTCGGTGAGTTTCACGGCATTCCGACTTCGATGCTCCGGTTGCCGAAATTCAGTTGCCTTTGAATTTCGGTTAATCCCTCTTGAGCATGTATGCTTCTGCGACTTGTTCTTTATCAGACTTTCTTCCACAAATGGCGAAAAGCTTTGACTCGGTGAGTTTCACCGCATTCCGACTTTGATGCCCAGGTTGCCGAAATTCAGTTGCCTTTGAATTTCGGGTGATCCCTCTTGAGCATGTATGCTTCTGCGACTTGGTCTCCATCACACTTCCTTCCACAAACGGTGAAAGGCTTTCACTTGGTGAGTTTCGCGGTTTTCCGACTTCGATGCCCCGGTTGCCGAAATTCAGTTGCCTTTGAATTTCGGGTGATCCCTCTTGAGCATGTATGTTTCTGCTACTTGTTCTACATCACACTTCCTTCCGCAAACAGCGAAACGCTTTGAATCGGTGAGTTTCGCGGCATTCCGACTTCGATGCCCCGGTTGCCGAAATTCAGTTGCCTTTGAATTTTGGTTGATCCCTATTGAGCATGTATGCTTCTGCTACTTGTTCTACATCAGACTTCTTCCGCAAATGGTCAAACGCTTTGACTCGGTGAGTTTCGCAGCATTCCGAATTCGATGCCCCCCTTGCCCAAAAATTCAGTTGCCTTTTAATTTCGGGTGATCCATCTTGAGCATGTATGTTTCTGCTACTTCTTCTACATCACACTTCCTTCCGCAAACAGCGAAACGCTTTGAATCGGTGAGTTTCGCGGCATTCCGACTTCGATGCCCCGGTTGCCGAAATTCAGTTGCCTTTGAATTTTGGTTGATCCCTATTGAGCATGTATGCTTCTGCTACTTGTTCTACATCAGACTTCTTCCGCAAATGGCCAAACGCTTTGACTCGGTGAGTTTCGCAGCATTCCGAATTCGATGCCCCCCTTGCCCAAAAATTCAGTTGCCTTTTAATTTCGGGTGATCCATCTTGAGCATGTATGTTTCTGCTACTTCTTCTACATCACACTTCCTTCCGCAAACAGCGAAACGCTTTGAATCGGTGAGTTTCGCGGCATTCCGACTTCGATGCCCCGGTTGCCGAAATTTAGTTGCCTTTGAATTTTGGTTGATCCCTATTGAGCATGTATTCTTCTGCTACTTGTTCTACATCAGACTTTCTTCCGCAAACGGCAAAACGTTTTGACTCGGTGAGTTTCCCGGCATTCCGACTTCGATGCCCGGGTTGCCGAAATTCAGTAGCCTTTGAATTTCGGGTGATCCCTCTTGAGCATGTATGCCTCTGCTACTTGTTCTTTATCAGACTTTCTTCCAGAAATGGCAAAAAGCTTTGACTCGGTGAGTTTCACGGCATTCCGACTTTGATGCCCAGGTTGCCGAATTTCAGTTGCCTTTGAATTTCGGGTGATCCCTCTTGAGCATGTATGCTTCTGCGACTTGGTCTACATCACACTTCCTTCCACAAACGGTGAAAGGCTTTCACTTGGTGAGTGTCGCGGTTTTCCGACTTCGATGCCCCGGTTGCCGAAATTCAGTTTCCTTTGAATTTTGGGTGATCCCTCTTGAGCATGTATGTTTCTGCTACTTCTTCTACATCACACTTCCTTCCGCAAACAGCGAAACGCTTTGAATCGGTGATCCCTCTTGAGCATGTATGCTTCAGCTACTTGTTATACACCACACTTTCTTCCACAAATGGCGAAACGCTTTGACTCGGTGAGTTTCCCTGCATTCCGACTTCGATGCCCCGGTTGCCGAAATTCAGTTGCCTTTGAATTTCAGGTGATCGCTCTTGAGCATGTATGCTTCTGCTACTTGTTCCACACCACACTTGCTTCCGCAAAGGGCGTAACGCTTTGACTCGATGAGTTTCGTGGCATTTCGAGTTCGATGCCACGGTTGCCCAAATTCAGTTGCCTTTGAATTTCGGGTGATCCCTCTTGAGCTTGTATGCTTCTGCTACTTGTTCTATATCACACTTCCTTCCGCAAACAGTGAAACGCTTTGACTCGGTGAGTTTCCCGGCATTCCGACTTCGATGCCCCGGTTGCCGAAATTCAGTTGCCTTTGAATTTTGGTTGATCCCTCTTGAGCATGTATGCTTCTGCTACTTGGTCTACATCAGACTTCTTCCGCAAATGGCCAAAACGCTTTGACTTAGTGAGTTTCGCAGCATTCCGAATTCGATGCCCCGCTTGCCAAAAATTCAGTTGCCTTTGAATTTCGGGTGATCCATCTTGAGCATGTATGTTTCTGCTACTTCTTCTACATCACACTTCCTTCCGCAAACAGCGAAACGCTTTGAATCGGTGTGTTTCGCGGCATTCCGACTTCGATGCCCCGGTTGCCGAAATTCAGTTGCCTTTGAATTTTGGTTGATCCCTATTGAGCATGTATGCTTCTGCTACTTGTTCTACATAAGACTTCTTCCGCAAATGGCCAAACGCTTTGACTAGGTGAGTTTCGCTGCATTCCGAAATTGATGCCCCGCTTGCCGAAATTCAGTTGCCTTTGATTTTTGGGTGATCCATCTTGAGCATGTATGTTTCTGCTACTTCTTCTACATCACACTTCCTTCCGCAAACAGCGAAACGCTTTGACTCAGTGAGTTTCGCGGCATTCCGACTTCGATGCCCCGGTTGCCGAAATTCAGTTGCCTTTGAATTTCGGTTGATCCCTCTTGAGCATGTATGCTTCTGCTACTAGTTCTACACCACACTTGCTTCCGCAAAGGGCGTAACGCTTTGACTCGATGAGTTTCGTGGCATTTCGACTTCGATGCCACGGTTGCCGAAATTCAGTTGCCTTTTAATTTCGGGTGATCCCTCTTGAGCATGTATGCTTCTGCTACTTGGTCTAGATCACACTTCCTTCCGCAAACAGAGAAACGCTTTGACTCGGTGAGTTTCGCGGCATTCCGACTTCGATGCCCCGGTTGCCGAAATTCAGTTGCCTTTGAATTTTGGTTGATACCTATTGAGCATGTATGCTTCTGCTACTTGTTCTACACCACACTTGCTTCCGCAAAGGGCGTAACGCTTTGACTCGATGAGTTTCGTGCATTCCGATTCGATGCCCGCTTGCCGAAATTCAGTTGCCTTTGAATTTCGGGTGATCCAATTTGAGCATGTATGTTTTTGCTACTTCTTCTACATCACACTTCCTTCCGCAAACAGCAAAACGCTTTGACTCGGTGAGTTTCGCGGCATTCCGACTTCGATGCCCCGGTTGCCGAAATTCATTTGCCTTTGAATTTCGGGTGATCCCTCTTTAGCATGTATGCTTCTGTTACTTGTTCTACATCAGACTTTCTTCCGCAAACGGCAAAACGCTTTGACTCAGTGAGTTTCCCGGCATTCTGACTTCGATGCCCCGGTTGCCGAAATTCAGTTGCCTTTGAATTTCGGGTGATCCCTCTTGAGCATGTATGCTTCTGCTACTTGTTCTATATCAAACTTCCTTCCGCAAACAGCGAAACGCTTTGACTTGGTGAGTTTCGCGGCACTCTGACTTCGATGCCCCGGTTGCCGAAATTCAGTTGCCTTTGAATTTTGGTTGATCCCTCTTGAGCATGTACGCTTCTGCTACTTGTTCTACATCACACTTCTTCCGCAAATGGCCAAACGCTTTGACTCGGTGAGTTTCCAGGCATTCTGACTTCGATGCCCCGGTTGCCGAAATTCAGTTGCCTTTGAATTTCGGGTGATCCCTCTTGAGCATGTATGCTTCTGCTACTTGTTCTATATCACACTTCCTTCCGGAAACAGCGAAACGCTTTGACTCGGTGAGTGTCGCGGCATTCCGACTTCGATGCCCCGGTTGCCGAAATTCAGTTGCCTTTGAATTTCGGGTGATCCCTCTTGAGCATGTATGCTTCTGCAACTTGTTCTACATCAGACTTTTCTTCCCCAAACGGCGAAACGCTTTGACTCGGTGAGTTTCCCGGCATTCCGACTTCGATGCCCCGGTTGCAGAAATTTAGTTGCCTTTGAATTTCGGGTGATCCTTTTTTAGCATGTATGCTTCTGCTACTTGTGCTACACCACACTTTCTTCCACAAACGGCAAAACGCTTTGACTAGGTGAGTTTCCCGGCATTCCGACTTCGATGCCCCGGTTGCCGAAAGTCCATTGCCTTTGAATTTCGGGTGATCCCTCTTAAGCATGTATGCTTCTGCTACTTGTTCTACATCAGATTTTTTCCACAAATGGCCAAACGCTTTGACTCGGTGAGTTTCGCGGCATTCCGACTTCGATGCCCCGGTTGCCGAAATTTAGTGGCCTTTGAATTTCAGTTGATCCCTCTTGAGCATGTATGGTTCTGCTACTTGTTCTACACCACACTTGCTTCCGCAGAGGGCGTAACGCTTTGACTCGATGAGTTTCGTGGCATTTCAACTTCGATGCCACGGTTGCCGAAATTCAGTTGCCTTTTAATTTCGGGTGATCCCTCTTGAACATGTATGCTTCTGCTACTTGTTCTAGATCACACTTCCTTACGCAAACAGAGAAACGCTTTGACTCGGTGAGTTTCGCGGCATTCCGACTTCGATGCCCCGGTTGCCGAAATTCAGTTGCCTTTGAATTTTGGTTGATCCCTATTGAGCATGTATGCTTCTGCTACTTGTTCTACACCACACTTGCTTCCGCAAAGGGCGTAACGCTTTGACTCGATGAGTTTCGTGGCATTCTGAATTCGATGCCCCGCTTGCTGAAATTCAGTGGCCTTTGAATTTCGGGTGATCCGTTTTGAGCATGTATGTTTCTTCTACTTCTTCTACATCACACTTCCTTCCGCAAACAGCGAAACGCTTTGACTCGGTGAGTTTCGCGGCATTCCGACTTCGATGCCCCGGTTGCCGAAATTCAGTTGCCTTTGAATTTTGGTTGATCCCTATTGAGCATGTATGCTTCTGCTACTTGTTCTACACCACACTTGCTTCCGCAAAGGGCGTAACGCTTTGACTCGATGAGTTTCGTGGCATTCTGACTTCGATGCCCCGGTTGCTGAAATTCAGTTGCCTTTGAATTTCGGGTGATCCCTCTTTAGCATGTATGCTTCTGCTACTTGTTCTACATCAGACTTTCTTCCGCAAACGGCGAAACGCTTTGACTCAGTGTGTTTCCCGGCATTCCGACTTTGATGACCCGGTTGCCAAAATTCAATTGCCTTTGAATTTCGGGCGATCCTTTTTGAGCATGTATGCTTCTGCTACTTATTCTATAGCACACTTTCTTCCACAAACGGCGAAACGCTTTGACTCGGTGAGTTTCCCGGCATTCCGACTTCGATGCCCCGGTTGCCGAAATTCAGTTGCCTTTGAATTTCGGGTGATCCCTCTTGAGCATGTATGCTTCTGCTACTTGTTCTATATCAAACTTCCTTCCGCAAACAGCGAAACGCTTTCACTCGGTGAGTTTCGCGGCATTGTGACTTCGATGCCCCGGTTGCCGAAATTCAGTTGCCTTTTAATTTCGGGTGATCCCTCTTGAGCATGTATGCTTCTGCTACTTGTTCTAGATCACACTTCCTTCCGCAAACAGAGAAACGCTTTGACTCGGTGAGTTTCGCGGCATTCCGACTTCGATGCCCCGGTTGCCGAAATTCAGTTGCCTTTGAATTTTGGTTGATCCCTATTGAGCATGTATGCTTCTGCTACTTGTTCTACACCACACTTGCTTCCGCAAAGGGCGTAACGCTTTGACTCGATGAGTTTCGTGGCATTCTGAATTCGATGCCCCGCTTGCTGAAATTCAGTTGCCTTTGAATTTCGGGTGATCCGTTTTGAGCATGTATGTTTCTGCTACTTCTTCTACATCACACTTCCTTCCGCAAACAGCGAAACGCTTTGACTCGGTGAGTTTCCCGGCATTCCGACTTTGATGACTCGGTTGCCAAAATTCAGTTGCCTTTGAATTTCGGGCGATCCTTTTTGAGCATGTATGCTTCTGCTACTTATTCTATAGCACACTTTCTTCCACAAACGGCGAAACGCTTTGACTCGGTGAGTTTCCCGGCATTCCGACTTCGATGCCCCGGTTGCCGAAATTCAGTTGCCTTTGAATTTCAGGTGATCCCTCTTGAGCATGTATCCTTCTGCTACTTGTTCTATATCAAACTTCCTTCCGCAAACAGCGAAACGCTTTGACTCGGTGAGTTTCGCGGCATTCTGACTTCGATGCCCCGGTTGCCGAAATTCAGTTGCCTTTAAATTTTGGTTGATCCCTCTTGAGCATGTACACTTCTGCTACTTGTTCTACATCAAACTTCTTCTGCAAATGGCCAAACGCTTTGACTAAGTGAGTTTCCAGGCATTCCGACTTCGATGCCCCGGTTGCCGAATTTCAGTTGCCTTTGAATTTCGGGTGATCCCTCTTGAGCATGTATGCTTCTGCAACTTGTTCTATATCACACTTCTTTCCGGAAACAGCGAAACGCTTTGACTCGGTGAGTGTCGCGGCATTCCGACTTCGATGCCCCGGTTGCCGAAATTCAGTTGCCTTTGAATTTCAGGTGATCCCTCTTGTGCATGTATGCTTCTGCTACTTGTTCTACACTACACTTGCTTCCGCAAAGGGCGTAACGCTTTGACTCAATGAGTTTCGCGGCATTCCGACTTCGATGCCCCGGTTGCCGAAAGTCAGTTGCCTTTGAATTTCGGGTCATCCCTGTTTAGCTTGAATGCTTCTGCTACTAGTTCTACATCAGACTTTCTTCCACAAACGGCGAAACGCTTTGACTCGGTGACTTTCCCGGCATTCCGACTTCGATGGCCCGGTTGCCGAAATTCAGTTGCCTTTGAATTTCGGGTGATCCTTTTTGAGCATGTATGCTTCTGCTACTTGTTCTACACCACACTTTCTTCCACAAACGACGAAACGCTTTGACTCGGTGAGTTTCCCGGCATTCCGACTTCGATGCCCCGGTTGCCGAAATTCAGTTGCCTTTGAATTTCGGGTGATCCCTCTTGAGCATGTATGCTTCTGCAACTTGTTCTACATCACACTTCCTTCCGGAAACAGCGAAACGCTTTGACTCGGTGAGTGTAGCGGCATTCCGACTTCGATGCCCCGGTTGCCGAAATTCAGTTGCCTTTGAATTTCAGGTGATCCCTCTTGTGCATGTATGCTTCTGCTACTTGTTCTACACTACACTTGCTTCCGCAAAGGGCGTAACGCTTTGACTCAATGAGTTTCGCGGCATTCCGACTTCGATGCCCCGGTTGCTGAAAGTCAGTTGCCTTTGAATTTCGGATCATCCCTGTTTAGCTTGTATGCTTCTGCTACTTGTTCTACATCAGACTTTCTTCCACAAACGGCGAAACGCTTTGACTCGGTGAGTTTCCCGGCATTCCGACTTCGATGCCCCGGTTGCCGAAATTCAGTTGCCTTTGAATTTCGGGTGATCCTTTTTGAGCATGTATGCTTCTGCTACTTGTTCTACACCACACTTTCTTCCACAAACGGCGAAACGCTTTGACTCGGTACGTTTCCCGGCATTCCGACTTCGATGCCCCGGTTGCCGAAATTCAGTTGCCTTTGAATTTCGGGTTATCCCTCTTGAGCATGTATGCTTCTGCTACTTGTTCTATATCACACTTCCTTCCGCAAACAGTGAAACGCTTTGACTCGGTGAGTTTCGCAGCATTCCGACTTCGATGCCCCGGTTGCCGAATTTCAGTTGCCTTTGAATTTTGGTTGATCCCTATTGAGCATGTATGCTTCTGCTACTTGTTCTACATCAGACTTCTTCCGCAAATGGCCAAACGCTTTGACTCGGTGAGTTTCGCAGCATTTCGAATTCGATGCCCCGCTTGCCGAAATTCAGTTGCCTTTGAATTTCGGCTGATCCATCTTGAGCATGTATGTTTCTGCTACTTCATCTACATCACACTTCCTTCCGCAAACAGCGAAACGCTTTGACTCGGTTAGTTTCGCGGCATTCCGACTTCGATGCCCCGGTTGCCGAAATTCAGTTGCCTTTGAATTTCGGGTGATCCCTCTTTAGCATGTATGCTTCTGCTACTTGTTCTACATCAGACTTTCTTCCGCAAACGGCGAAAAAAAAAGCTTTGACTCGGTGAGTTTCCCGGCATTCCGACTTCGATGCCCCGGTTTTGGCCGAAATTCAGTTGCCTTTGAATTTCGGGTGATTCCTTGTTGAGCATGTTATGCTTCTGCTACTTGGTTTACACCAACACTTTTCTTCCACAAACGGCGAAATGCTTTGACTCGGTGAGTTTCCCGGCATTCCGACTTCGATGCCCCGGTTGCCGAAATTCAGTTGCCTTTGAATTTCGGGTGATCCCTCTTGAGCATGGATGCTTCTGCTACTTGTTTTACCACACGCACTTTCTTCCACAACGGCGAAACGCTTTGACTCGGTGAGTTCCCGGCATTCTGACTTCGATGCCCCCGGGTTGCGAAAGTCAGTTGCCTTTGAATTTCGGGTCATCCCTCTTTGAGCATGTAACGCTTCTGCTACTTGTTCTACATTACTCTACTTCTTCGGTTAAAAAATGGCAAACGCTTTTGACTCGGTGATTTTCTGGCATTCCGACTATCGATGCCCCGGTTGCCGAAATTCTAGTTGCCTTTTGAAACCTTTCGGGTGATCCCTCTTGTTGCATGTAATGCTTCTGCTACTTGGTCTACACCACACTTCCTTCCGCAAAGGGCGTAACGCTTTGACTCAATGACTTTCGCGGGTGAAAAAGCATTCCGACTTCGAGTGCCCTTGGTGGCCGTTGCCGAAAGTCCGTTGCCTTTGAATTTCGGGTCATCCCTGTTTAGCTTGTATGCTTCTGCTACTAGTTCTACACCACACTTCCTTCCGCAAAGGGCGTAACGCATTGACTCGTTGAGTTTCGCGGCATTCCGACTTCGATGCCCCCGTTCCGAAATTTTAGTTGCCTTGAATTTCCGGTGATTCCCTTTTGAGCATGAATGCTTCTGCTACTTGTTCTGTTGACACCAGTGTTTATACCGGACTACCTTCCGCAATAGGGCGTAACGCTTTGTGGTGACTGGGCGCTTATCGTGGAGTTTCGCGGCATTCCGACTTCGATGCCCCCTTGCCGTTGAAATTCAGTTGCCTTTCGAATTTTTAGGTGATCCCTCTAGAGCATAAGCCATGCTTCTCGCTACTTGTTCTATCACCACATTAACTTTACCGCAAAGGGCGTAACGTAAAACCGCTTTGACTTCGATTGAATTTCGCGGTCATCGACTTCGATGTCCTTACCCTCGGTTGCCGAAAATTTAGTTAGCCTTTGAATTTCCTGGTGATCCCTTTGAGCATGAATGCTTCTGCTACTTGTTTAATACTACTTCACCACACTTCCTTCCTAAAGGGCGTAACGAAGCTTTGACTCGCCGGAGTTTCGCGGCATTTCCGACTTCGATACCTGTCACTTCCGCGCCGGTTGCCGAAACATCAGTTGCCCTTTGGAATTTCGGGTCATCCCTCTTGAGCATTTAGCTTCTGCTACTATGTTCTAACACACACTTCCTTCCCGAAAAGGGCGTAAACGCTTTTGACTCGCTGAGTTTCACGGCATTCTGACTTAGATTCCCCGGTTGCCGAAAGTTCAATTGCCTTTCGAATTTCGAGTCATCGCCTCTTGAGCATGTATGCTTCTGCTTAACTTGTTATAGCCAACCACACTCCTCTTCCGCAAGGGCGTAACGCTTTGACTCGTTGAGTTTCGTGGCGAATTCCGACTTCGATGCCCCGGTTGCGAAAGTAATTGCCTTGAATTTTAAGTGTCATCCCCTCTTGAGCATGTATGGCTTCTGCTACTTGTTCCTACACACACTTTCCTTCATCAAAGGGCGTAAGCTTTGATCGCTGAGTTTCGCTGGGCATTCCGACTTCGAATAACGCTCGGTTGCCGAAAAATCAGTTGCCTTTGAATTTCGGGTCATCTCTCTTGAGCATTATTTCTGCTACTTGTTCTACACCACACTTCCTTCATCAAAGGGCGTAACGCTGACTCGCTGAGTTCGCCGGCATTACCGACTTCGATAACCCCGGTTGGAAAATCAAGTTGCCTTTGAATTTCGGGTCATCCCTCTTGAGCATGTATGCTTCTGTAATTGGTTCTAACACACTTCTTCCGCAAAGGGCGTAACAGCTTGACTCAATGAGTTTCGCGGCATTCCGCTTCGATGCCCGGTTGCCGAAATCCGTTGCCTTTGAATTTCGGGTCTACCTGTTTAGCTTGTATGCTTCTGCTACTAGTTCTACACCACACTCCTTCCGCAAGGGCGTAACGCATTGACCATCGTTGAGTTTCGGGCAATTCGACTTCGATGCCCCCCGGTTCCGGAAATTTTAGTTTGCCTTTGAATTTCCGGTGATCCCTTTTGAGCATGAAATGCTTCTGCTACTATGGTTTTCTAACACCACACTTCCGCAAAGGGCGTAAACGTTTGACTCGCTGAGTTTGGCGGCATTCCCGACTTCCGATGCCCCGTTGCCAGAAATTTCAGTTGCCTTTGCAATTTTAGGTGATCCCTCTACGAGCATGGCTGCTTCTGCTACTTGTTCTACACCATTTCGTTCCGCAAAGGGGTAACGCTTTGACTCGATGAATTCGCGCATTCGACTTCGATGCCCGGTTGCCGAAATTTAGTTGCTTTAATTTCCGGTGATTCCCTTTTGAGCATGAATGCTTCTGCTACTGTTCTACACACACTTCTTCCTCAAAGGCGGTAAACCTTTGACGTCGCGGAGTTTCGCGGCAATCCGACTTCGATACCTCCCGGTTGCCGAAAATCAGTTGCCTTTGAATTTCGGGTCATCCATCATTGGAGCATTTATCGCTTCTGCTGATTGTTCTAAACACCACACTTTCCTTAACGAAAGGGCGTAACGCTTTGACTCGGCTGAGTTCACGGCATTTCTGACTTCGATTCCCCGGTTGCCGGAAAGTCAAATTGCCTTGAATTTCGAGTCATCCCTCTTGAGCATGTATGCTTCTGCTAATTGTTTATTATCAACCACAACTCCCTTCCCGCAAAGGGCCCGTACGCTTTGACTCGTTGAGTTTCGTGGGCATTCTCGACTTCGATGCCACCGGTTGCGAAAGTATTGCCTTTGAATTTTATGGTATCCCTCTTGAGCATGTATGCTTCTGCTACTTGTTTCACCAACACTTCCTTCCTCAAAGGGCGTAAACGCTTTGGACGAGAGTTTCAGCGGCCATTCCGACTTCGATACCCCGGTTGCGAAAATCAGTTGCCTTTGAATTTCGGGGTCACCCTCCTTGAGCATGTATGCTTCTGCTACTTGTTCTAACACCACATCCTTCCGCAAGGGCCGTACGCTTTGGACTCGCTGAGTTCGTGGCATTCCGACTTCGATGCCCCGTTGCCGAAATTCAGTTGCCTTTGAATTTTAGGTGATCCCTAATAGAGCCATCCCTGCTTCTGCTACTTGTTCTACACCATTTTCCTTCCCGCAAAGGGCGTAACGCTTTGACTCGATGAATTTCGCGCATTCCGACTTTGATGCCCCGGTTGCGAAATTTCCAGTTGCCTTTGATTTTCCGGCTGAAATCCTTTTTGAGCATGACTGCTTCTGCTTACTTGTTCTATCACCAACAACTTCCTTACTCAAAAGTTGCGTAACGCTTTTGACTCGCGGAAGTTTCGCGGGCATTCGCTTCGATACACCGGTTGCCGAAAATCATTGCCCTTTGAAATTTCGGGTCATCCCTCTTTGAGCATGTATGTTTCTGCTTACTTGTTCTAACACTCACACTTCCTTCCGAAAAGGGCGTAACGCTTTGACTCGCTGAGTTTCACGGCATTCTGACTTCGATTCCCCGGTTGCCGAAAGTCAATTGCCTTTGAATTTCGAGTCATCGCCTCTTTGAGCAATGTATGCTTCTGCTCTTTTATACACCACACTCCCTTCCGCAAAGGGCGTAACGCTTTGACTCGTTGAGTTTCGTGGCATTCCGACTTCGATGCCCCGGTTGCCGAAAGTAAATTGCCTTTGAATTTAAGGTCATCCCTCTTGAGCATGTATGCTTCTGCCACTTGTTCTACACCACACTTCCTTTCCTTCAAAGGGCGTAAACGCTTTGACTCGCTGAGTTTTCGCGGCATTCCGACTTCGATACCTCCCGGTTGCCCGAAATCAGTTGCCGTTTGAATTCGGGTCATCACCTCTTGACAGTATGCTT